>NC_056741.1:737737386-737917386 GCF_019279795.1 Protopterus annectens | reverse complement strand
ACATGGGGTCCGGGTGTCACTTTAACAGTGACAGTCATCTATAGCCAAGGTTCACACCGCCAGGTGGCTAGCTCATCAGTATATCTGATGTATACAAACATGTTTTTCCAATGTGAACTCTGGTAAATATAGGTGGTTACCCACATATTGAAGAACAAGTTGTTGAAAGTGGTAGCCACCACAGCCTCCATTGCTGTACCACATGTTTAATTATAAACTTTGCTGTTAAAGCTGAAGTAGTTGTTATGTAATACTATATCTAATAATTCACAAATAACATTGGTTTTAGTGATGCTTTCAAATTCAGTACATGTGAGAAAGTCTGTAATAGCTTCAACTCCTTCTTCCTGTGAGATGGCCACATATAAATCTTTGATGTGTAATGTAACTGCCAACAATCATTTTCATCATGCACATGTTTAAGTTGTTCCAAAAAGTGCCATGAATCTCTACTATATGAAGTACCTTTTCTTACTTCATTAATAAGTAGCCTGTCTGTATGAATTGCTAATAGCTTCAGCTCCTTCTACTCTTTGCAATGTAACATCAACTCCTAAACTCTTAAAAAGCATTTTCAGATTAATTAGGTACAATTGTCTTTTGCACTGCTATGTATTGTTTGCTCTATTAATTTGTACTCATCTTGATTTTTCAATTTTTTTCATGTATGTGGAGATGTTGTATTTTTGTATTTTTAATTTTTATGATTGTCATGTATGTGAAGCTTTTCTCCCTGGGTCTCTGCTGAAAACGGGCACCTGATTGCCCAGTCAGACCAACCCGGTAATCAAATATAAAATAAAATAAATAATAAATATACCTTCTCAGATCATATTTCTTTATTTAATTTTAAATGAGGAACATGCTGATAGTTTATTCCCAAGAGTGAATACCGCATACTTATGAAACAAATTTTTACTTCAAAATAAAATCAGTGTTGTTACGACCTAATCTATTTAAGTTGTCTTATCCTTAAACATATATTTGGGAAAAGAAAAGTGCTTTCTCTTTTACTTTTCTTTGTTTACCTACTTTATTAAATGCAAACAATGCCTGAGTGAGGTATTGTATCAAATGCATTAGCTAGTCCAAGGTAGGCAGTATGCATTGTTTTGCCCTCCACCATTGCCTTGGCAAACTAGTTGGCTGTCCAGTAAGTTACACAGGGGTTTATACCTAATTCCACAAGTTTGCTTCTAATGCTTCAGTGACGTGTTCTATCAAATGCCTTAGCTAGGTCAGGGTAAACAGTATGCTCTGTTTTTCCCTCATCCATTGCCTTGGTGAACTTCTTAAAGAAGTCCACCAGGTTCATTAGGCATGACCTGCCTTTGATGAAACCTGGTTGGGTCCAATGTCTGAAGGCTTCCTATGGCATTGTTAATTATTTCCATGATAAGTCTTTCCATGGCTTTGCATAAGAGACTGGTCAGATTAGTCTGTCTATAGTTCCTGGTATCCACTGATGGTCTTCCCTTGTACAGAGGGATGACCACTGCAGTGTTCCATTTGAGTGGCATGAAACCTGTGCAGAGGCTGTGGTTGAATAGTGACTCCAGTGGACATGATAGGTCATATTACAGACTATTTATGATGCATCATGGGAGATTAATGGGGCCATTCAAAGCTGCATTCTTGGCCTTGGAGACTGCATCTTAGACCTACGTACTACTGATAGTTGGAAACAGGAATTGGAAATGGGTGGGAGTACTGGGGAAAAAAATCTAGCTGCAAGAAACAGACTAGCTAGAGAGGGATCCAAAAATGAAAGGCAGTATTGGATCAGTCCTATGACTCTGAGATACAGGTTAAAGACCGCAGGTAGGTTAACATTTCAGTCCTATGACTCTGAGATACAGGTTAAAGATCTCAGGTAGGTTAACATCTCAGTCCTATGACTCTGATATACAGGTTAAAGACCTCAGGTAGGTTAACATTTCAGTCCTATGACTCTGAGATACAGGTTAAAGACCTCGGGTAGGTTAACATCTCAGTCCTATGACTCTGAGATACAGGTTAAAGATCTCAGGTAGGTTAACATTTCAGTCCTATGACTCTGAGATACAGGTTAAAGATCTCAGGTAGGTTAACATTTCAGTCCTATGACTCTGATATACAGGTTAAAGATCTCAGGTAGGTTAACATTTCAGTCCTATGACTCTGAGATACAGGTTAAGACCTCAGGTAGGTTAACATTTCAGTCTTATGACTCTGAGATACAGGTTAAGACCTCAGGTAGGTTAACATTTCAGTCTTATGACTCTGAGATGCAGGTTAAAGACCTCAGGTAGGTTAACATTTCAGTCCTATGACTCTGAGATACAGGTTAAGACCTCAGGTAGGTTAACATTTCAGTCCTATGACTCTGAGATACAGGTTAAATACCTCAGGTAGGTTAACATCTCAGTCCTATGACTCTGAGATACAGGTTAAAGACCTCAGGTAGGTTAACATTTCAGTCCTATGACTCTGAGATACAGGTTAAATACCTCAGGTAGGTTAACATTTCAGTCCTATGACTCTGAGATACAGGTTAAGACCTCAGGTAGGTTAACATTTCAGTCCTATGACTCTGAGATACAGGTTAAAGACCTCAGGTAGGTTAACATTTCAGTCCTATGACTCTGAGATACAGGTTAAGACCTCAGGTAGGTTAACATTTCAGTCCTATGACTCTGAGATACAGGTTAAGACCTCAGGTAGGTTAACATTTCAGTCCTATGACTCTGAGATACAGGTTAAAGACCTCAGGTAGGTTAACATTTCAGTCCTATGACTCTGAGATACAGGTTAAAGACATCAGGTAGGTTAAAATTTCAGTCCTATGACTCTGAGATACAGGTTAAAGACCTCATGTAGGTTAACATTTCGGACCTATGACTCTGAGATACAGGTTAAAGACCTCAGGTAGGTTAACATTTCAGTCCTATGACTCTGAGATACAGGTTAAAGACCTCAGGTAGGTTAACATTTCGGACCTATGACTCTGAGATACAGGTTAAAGACCTCAGGTAAGTTAACATTTTAGTCCTATGACTCTGAGATACAGGTTAAAGACCTCAGGTAGGTTAACATTTCGGACCTATGACTCTGAGATACAGGTTAAATACCTCAGGTAGGTTAACATCTCAGTCCTATGACTCTGAGATACAGGTTAAAGACCTCAGGTAGGTTAACATTTCAGTCCTATGACTCTGAGATACAGGTTAAAGACCTCGGGTAGGTTAACATCTCAATCCTATGACTCTGAGATACAGGTTAAATACCTCAGGTAGGTTAACATCTCAGTCCTATGACTCTGAGATACAGGTTAAAGACATCAGGTAAGTTAACATTTCAGTCCTATGACTCAGAGATACAGGTTAAAGACCTCAGGTAGGTTAACATTTCAGTCCTATGGCTCTGAGATACAGGTTAAATACCTCAGGTAGGTTAACATCTCAGTCCTATGACTCTGAGATACAGGTTAAAGACCTCAGGTAGGTTAACATTTCAGTCCTATGAGTCTGATATACAGGTTAAAGATCTCAGGTGGGTTAACATTTCAGTCCTATGACTCTGATATACAGGTTAAAGATCTCAGGTAGGTTAACATTTCAGTCCTATGACTCTGATATACAGGTTAAAGATCTCAGGTAGGTTAACATTTCAGTCCTATGACTCTGATATACAGGTTAAAGATCTCAGGTAGGTTAACATTTTAGTCCTATGACTCTGAGATACAGGTTAAAGACCTCAGGTAAGTTAACATTTTAGTCCTATGACTCTGAGATACAGGTTAAAGACCTCAGGTAGGTTAACATTTCAGTCCTATGACTCTGATATACAGGTTAAAGATCTCAGGTAGGTTAACATTTCAGTCCTATGACTCTGAGATACAGGTTAAAGACCTCAGGTAGGTTAACATTTCAGTCTTATGACTCTGAGATACAGGTTAAAGACCTCAGGTAGGTTAACATTTCAGTCCTATGACTCTGAGATACAGGTTAAAGACATCAGGTAGGTTAAAATTTCAGTCCTATGACTCTGAGATACAGGTTAAAGACCTCATGTAGGTTAACATTTCGGACCTATGACTCTGAGATACAGGTTAAAGACCTCGGGTAAGTTAACATTTCAGTCCTATGACTCTGAGATACAGGTTAAAGACCTCAGGTAGGTTAACATTTCAGTCCTATGACTCTGAGATACAGGTTAAAGACCTCAGGTAGGTTAACATTTCAGTACTATGACTCTGAGATACAGGTTAAGACCTCAGGTAGGTTAACATTTCAGTCCTATGACTCTGAGATACAGGTTAAAGACCTCAGGTAGGTTAACATTTCAGTCCTATGACTCTGAGATACAGGTTAAAGACCTCAGGTAGGTTAACATTTCAGTCCTATGACTCTAAGATACAGGTTAAAGACCTCAGGTAGGTTAACATTTCAGTCCTATGACTCTGAGATACAGGTTAAGACCTCAGGTAGGTTAACATTTCAGTCCTATGACTCTGAGATACAGGTTAAGACCTCAGGTAGGTTAACATTTCAGTCCTATGACTCTGAGATACAGGTTAAAGACCTCAGGTAGGTTAACATTTCAGTCCTATGACTCTGAGATACAGGTTAAAGACCTCAGGTAGGTTAACGTTTCAGTCCTATGACTCTGAGATACAGGTTAAATACCTCAGGTAGGTTAACATCTCAGTCCTATGACTCTGAGATACAGGTTAAAGACCTCAGGTAGGTTAACATTTCAGTCCTATGACTCTGAGATACAGGTTAAAGACCTCAGGTAGGTTAACATTTCAGTCCTATGACTCTGAGATACAGGTTAAAGACCTCAGGTAGGTTAACATTTCAGTCCTATGACTCTGAGATACAGGTTAAAGACCTCAGGTAGGTTAACATTTCAGTCCTATGACTCTGAGATACAGGTTAAAGATCTCAGGTAGGTTAACATTTCAGTCCTATGACTCTGAGATACAGGTTAAATACCTCAGGTAGGTTAACAAATCAGTCCTATGACTCTGAGATACAGGTTAAATACCTCAGGTAGGTTAACATTTCAGTCCTATGACTCTGAGATACAGGTTAAATACCTCAGGTAGGTTAACATTTCAGTCCTATGACTCTGAGATACAGGTTAAGACCTCAGGTAGGTTAACATTTCAGTCCTATGACTCTGAGATACAGGTTAAAGACCTCAGGTAGGTTAACATTTCAGTCCTATGACTCTGAGATACAGGTTAAGACCTCAGGTAGGTTAACATTTCAGTCCTATGACTCTGAGATACAGGTTAAAGACCTCAGGTAGGTTAACATTTCAGTCCTATGACTCTGAGATACAGGTTAAGACCTCAGGTAGGTTAACATCTCAGTCCTATGACTCTGAGATACAGGTTAAAGACCTCAGGTAGGTTAACATTTCAGTCCTATGACTCTGAGATACAGGTTAAGACCTCAGGTAGGTTAACATTTCAGTCCTATGACTCTGAGATACAGGTTAAAGACCTCAGGTAGGTTAACATTTCAGTCCTATGACTCTGAGATACAGGTTAAGACCTCAGGTAGGTTAACATTTCAGTCCTATGACTCTGAGATACAGGTTAAAGACCTCAGGTAGGTTAACATTTCAGTCCTATGACTCTGAGATACAGGTTAAGACCTTAGGTAGGTTAACATTTCAGTCCTATGACTCTGAGATACAGGTTAAAGACCTCAGGTAGGTTAACATTTGGGCAGACACAAAGGACAGGGGAATAAAAAGGCACTGGAATGCAAGTTTAAGCACGGAAATGATAAAGAGGAAATAAGACTCCACAGCGAAACTAGAATATAAACAGCTGTTAAACACTAAAGCACTGGTCCTGAAGCAGAATTTATAATACTGCCACTATTGCAAAAATATGCAGTCTAAGGTACCAGACTATGCAAAAATGTACCCATACACTGTTACTGGTTATTTATATATATAAATATATACTTATGTATGTATGTACAATCATTGATTTAATTTATTCATTTTTGATATAGCAGCTGTACAATATTGTGAAGTGATGTAGTGTGGCTCGTTTTAAGGGACATTTGATGTAGAGTATAATTATCTATGTGTGCATGTGAGACAAACAGGGATATGTGTGAAAATGCAAGCTGTTCTGTAGGCGTCCTATTTGTGTAAGTAGTACATTTCATGTGCCGCTTTCTCTTAGCTCACTACTCTTTCCTGGCTTACTAAAGACCTCTGTGATCTTATGGTTCACTTCCCATTTGGGTAGCCTATCTCAGTAATCTAGTAACTTTTCAGTTGAAAAATATTTTGTGATATCTATGCAGAACTTTGTACCTTTAATCTGTGAATCATGCCTCCTACTGCCTTCTCTGTGTTTTTTTTCTTTAGCGATATGCTATCGCAGTAAGTTCTTCATGCACCCATATCATATCTTTCATTTTTTTAATAAGCCACTACTCAGACTTGGTTTCACTCCCATGCCCTATCCCTGTACCACTCTTTCTCCATTCATTGTATTACATTGGTAGCTTTTATTTGTAACTTCTCAACTAACTTATATTGTTACCCCTTTATTTACAATAGATGTAGAGAAAATTCTATATTTGTGGCCCTGACCAGGGCTTATAGATCAGTAATTCAATTTGCCCAACCCTGGAATATAGTTTCTCTTGAACAATGACCAGCATCTTTAAGACTGTGGCTGTAGCTTTCGGAGTTTGGACCCATTAGTTCATTTCTGCTTTTAATAGCACATCAAAAGCTTTGCCCGATTTGTGTTTTTAGGTCACTGCTCTCAGCTGTAATTCTACTTTAGGTACCATAAACCACAGGTGAAGGACTTTGTACTCCCTTACATTAAACCTTCGATGCCTCTACTCATCTAAATCTGCTAGAGTCATGAAGTCCTCTCAATGGCTTGCTTTCTCATTCTTCACTTTCCCTTCTGTCTTAGGTTCATATTCTCATTCAGGGTGGTTCTGTTCTTAATGTCTCTTGTGATACCTGATACAAAGATACCAAAGAAAACCAGTCTAATGACTGACATCTATGGAGCCTCTGTAACCACCTGCAATTTATTTTGATAGGGTTACTCTAACTAGTTCTTGTTGTTTCCTGACACCCAGTGATCATTCTACTTATTTACTTATTAGTTGGTTTTCTCTCCTGCTCTAGGTCCCTTCAATTTGCATATCAGCCCAGCCATTTATGCTGCTCTGTGTGGAAATGAATCATAGGTTTTACTGACGCCAGGATATGCAACATTGACTAAGATTCCTTTGTTAAGTGTTTGCTGAGTCATAAAAAAGTTTCAAATCAAAGTGACAACCCATGAGGGTGAGCATGTTGTAAGCTGTTGTTCTTTAGAGAAATGACTATCCTCCATAACTATTCCTGCTACCCATGATCAAGACTGTGGCCCTGTAGTTTCCTGGGCCAATTCCAATGCCCTTTTGTGGGGTGGCACTACTATGCCCTCTCTCCCACTAGCCTTTTACAACCTTGTGGCTATTTAGTGTCAGGTAAGGAAGTTTTATTAGGGAATCTGTAAGCACACCTGCTAAGTTCATTAAGATATTGGTGCAGGTGTGTGGTTAAGACACTGCACTTTGTCTTCCCTTCTGGGGTTTGGCATAATGGTTAAAGACATTACCTCCTCAACACAAGGTACAGTGTTTGATTCCGGTCTCAGGTTATTGGCTAGGTTTAAAACAGCCCTTCAAGGCAGGTAGCCTAGCATTCACCTATGAACTTAGTGAGTTTCCTTTTTACAACTTCCTAGGTATGTGACTACCTCTTACATGTTCTTCTTTTCTGCCATTTTCTTCTCCCGGGCTGGCATTCTTCCTTCCTTCCTTCTCATTTGTGATGATGAAAGAATATAATTAATTGAGAATTTTTGTCTTCCCCCATCCTTACTTTCTCTTCCTTAACCTCTCTTGACAAGTCTTTGTTTTTCCTTCTCTCAGCATCATGTCAAAAGAATCCTTTCTTCCATCTATTATTCATTTTGTAAGATATTTCCCTAGATTTGTTTTATTTATTTATTTTATTTATTTAACATTTCTTGACCGGGAAAGTCCAACTAGGACAAAACCTATTTTCAGCGGAGACCCAGGGAGAAATGCTCCAAATGCATGTCTTTCGAATCGAATTTGCCATTTGTTTTCTTATGTAGTGTCTTCCTACTTTACTCTACACTTTTCCTGACTTCTTTAAACCATGAAAATCCTTTTGTCTCTTCTTCAAACAGGAAAATGCCCTTTCCTTTACATGTGCTGCATCTTAGCCTTTCATTTGAACCACATTTCCTTCTACTCCCCCCTGCCTTGCTTGTTTTCTCATGGCACCATTTTATAGCTGTTTTAATGGACTCCTTTATCTACATCCAGAGCCTATTTCTTCCATGTGCTTGCCTCCAGTCTCCTATTTGAAATCCAGAAATTTACAGTAAGTGGACTAAATGAAGTCATTTGCATCTGTAGGTGAAGTGTAGTGACATACCAAAAGTATTAAGTGTTTCAGTGACTATTTATTCATGAAGTCAAACTAAAATTACTCAGGAGAAAATACAACAGTGAAACACTGATAATGTCATCGAGTAGACTAAATAAAAGTCATTTATTATATTTACTTTCTTTTCCTTAGCTGCAGAAGTATATAATGAAATTCAAATCACATGCTTGAAAAAACATCACTGAAACGTATACTTACTTTAAAGTCTAGCATAAGAAATGAAACATTAAATTAAATGCTCTTTATCTTGTGCTGTTTGGGAGTCATCATACTCTGGATCTGCTTGCTAGACCATCTTCTCCTGGGTGGGCATCTACTTCAAAAGCTCTGAATTGGTTACTTAGTCTTTATGAAGGAGCTTACATACTGTATGTACTTGACAGAAAGACAAATCAGACTTTTGAATTTGTATGAAAAAAGGGGCTTGCATGGCTTTCCAAAGAAGCATAGTGATATTCTGAACACATTTTTGTTAACTACACCTCTCAATCTCTTAGCACACGAATTCCAGACAAAGCCAAAAATAATGAGGAGACAAAGGTCCAAAATAGTGGCAGATTTTAAATGTTGCTCTTATAAACTTAGAAAGTTGTGAGAATAATAGAATTTGTGTTATGCATTTTCTGAAGGATATGAAGTCTGAAATTGAAATGTATATCATTATTTGGAGACTTCAATCCTTAGTGATCTGCCAGAACAGCACAAATTTTATTAAGACTGTATCAAAAATATGACGCAAAAATCAGGACATTCTGTAAAAATCTGTTTGGTTGAGAGAATTGTTTTTGATAGGCATCTGTCTGACTGAGTAGGCACAAACAAAGCAAAATTTTTGTCCATGTAAACACTGGATGAGCAAACTAAACCCCATGTAGAACTAGTATTTATCAATAAAGTGCATGGATATGCAAGTCCTAGATCTAGATGGCTTGGGGGCAGATGCCTAGACCTGAGAAAGTGGTGGGCTGGCTCATTTAAATGTACAGGGCTTATTGTAAGTTGTCTTGGGAATCCTCATCTGAAGAGCCTCAACATGTCTGCTTCTTTTCACATCCGTTGTCATGTTCCTGGTTTACATGTCATTCAGTGGTAAGATATGCTTACTGCTGCATTTGCTTAAAAAGTCTACTTTAACTCCATTTCTTTAAGCCCTTCTACTTCACCAGTGTAACTAAATATGGGCCTTACAATTTTTCCTTTATGCTGCACAGTGATTTCATTAACACATTAGAGCTGTTTTTCTAAGGATGACTACATATTCTTCATTTGCAAAGAAAGGGATTTGGCTAGTTTCAAGGGACAGATGTGTCTGGAATTTTCTGTGATTCCCATGGTGTGTTTGCAATTAATTCAAGAAAGGAATCAGGAGATGAACTTGTTTGAGTTATATGCATTTTTCTTAATAAATAGGAGAAGAAGGGTCTTGACATTGTCCTCTGGGAGTTTTTGTCCAGTACATATGGCTGAGATGTGCGTCCAAATGAAAGAAACAGCTAAGTTAATTTCTTAAGAATGTAGACAATTGAATTCCCAAGTGAATCAGTCTAAGCCACGCACCATATTGTATGAGCAGCAGAATTTGTCAGAAACCAAACTGAACACAGTTATTTAATAAAATTTGTTTTTCAAGCAGACATTGTGTCAAACAAGAGCTGTATAGAATGTCAAAGTCAAAATTAGTGAAGTAGCTAATTATCCAATAAAAAGTTAATTTTCATGTCTGGTACTTTTCATAGAATAAATTCAGTTACAAGGATTTCATGAATTACATGAGAATAGCAGCTCTCAGAATTAGATTAACAGTCTGATCAAAAAATATGTTAAGATCAGGGCTTTGAAACCAAAAGTACAGCACATGTTTCCCTCAGTGTTTATTGGACCTTTCATTAAGTTACTGAGCCACAGATAATGTGCAGCTATACATGAAATATAGTCTCCATTCAAACCAGCAAGTATAAAGCACTGCCACACCTTTCTCTGATACCACCTTATTAGTCATTCATTTATCGGGTACCCATAGTAACTCACTTATTATTTTATCTGCTTAGTTTTTTTTAATATGCTTTGGTTCTTTTCCACTTGGGACCATAAAACCTCCATTCTCTATTTACCTACGTCTCCCCTGGCTCCTGGCATTCATAGAAACAAGATCCAGGGATCATAACCATTATCCAGAAAGGGTTAAGTAAGTTTTCTCTGCATGTGACCTACTCGTTGATATTGTTGGATGGGAAGTATGGTGCAATGCCTGCTATGCTAGGTCAGTGCAGGGGGGACATATTTCTGCTCACCGGTGATCCCCAGCTATAGTGCTATACACCCTTGGGTGGAAGCATTCCACCCTGATTCCATAATGCACCAGCAGTAACCGCAGCACTTTTAGGTCAACCTCACTGTGGGACACCTACAGTGGGATCCCCTGAAATGGGTGGGTCTGGCATCAGCTCTCATTCCCATAACCCTCAGCCAACTAACCTACCACCTGGGCCACTGCTTCAATTTGTTATCTGGATCTTCTATGCCACTAGGTCAATGTGCAACTCTTATTCTGCCAGTAAAGATCATTTATGTGTACCAGATGATAAAATGTTAACACATTAGAGAAGACTGGCTGAGACTTTAAAATCTATTACCAAAGTGTGCGTGTGCATGTATGTACATGTTTGTGAGTATGTTTTTTTTTGGGGGGGGGGGTCTCATTACAGCTACATAGAGCTCTTAACTGGAAGTCTAACTTTTTTTTTGCCCAGAAAAATATTTTATAATCTCTGACACTTTGTATCTTATTCATATGCGCTACTAATTTATTGCCATACCTACAAGCTTAGTACTAATAGATAATGTCATCTTACTTGAATGTTTTCCTGGTCCTACCAGGGAATGGTATTTGTAAAATCTTACTGTAGTGTCCTCAGTTACACTTAGCTTTGTAATTTACTCATAGAGATAACATTCTAAAGCTTGTTGCTTTTATTTAATAGAATGCCAATAGTGCTACATTTCTGTGTTTAAATGTAAATCTTAACTGCTTTCATAAGGATTACAACCATCAGGCACTGAGAAGATTGCAGTGCAACTCATCTTTAGGCCTACCATGTATTTTGTGAATGCAGTTTGTCTTTCATAAATATTAACGTTTTACTCCCATCTTCCGTTTGGCTGCCTGCAAATATTTGACTGCAATTAATACGAAGTTGCTTTTATTTTTGTTCGCAAAATTGAGAAGAAGCAGTAATAAGTGTGGGAAAATATGTCTGCGTTTACATAAACTTGAAGCAGTTAGGTTTTATTTCCTTGGCTTATGTTTATTATGAATTAGAGAACACTATTTCAAATATGAATCTGCTCTGGTAAAATAAGCATTATTTAGATATCTTCTTTTTAGACATTGAATGTAATTGCGCTAATAAACATATTAAACATTTATAGTTTTATTTCTCCACAGAGAAGAGGATTAAAATTAAACAACTGCATAATTATTTAAAATGACAAAATGCCATAATGAGCTGAAGCAGAACTTTTAAATTCCAACATCAATTACCCAAATATAATTCATGCATGCAATAACTGCTTTATTCTAATCCATCATAAATCTATTTTAATGTGCCAGAAGTATTATGTGGCTCTAGATGATGAAACCACAGTATGTACCAAGTGCCTGAGAATATACTCAGAGCTGCCTAGGGCCGCAAAACTTTTAAAATGTTGCATATCTTAAAGCTTATGGAAAAAAAAATGTGTCTGCATTAGTGTTGATGGAGCCTGCTGCCCTCTACTGGTCCCAGGTCAAAATACGTTTAATTTAGCACGAACTGCATTTCTTTTGTTAAATGTTTTTATCGAAAACATTTTTAAACTTCAAAAATACAGAAAAAAATGCATTAAATATAGAATATAAAATGGAGACTGAAATCTAAAATAGAAACTATGTACAATATATACAAAAAAGATGCATGAAATTTGTAAATACGTGTTAATGTCTTTACCTACTAAATCAGAGTTTCTACAATTTCTAACTTTTAACTAAAGGGACATTAAATCATGCATTGAATTATATCATGGACTTAGTAAGGACCTTATAAAAAACAAAAGAAAAACATCTCTTTGTAACATATTATGGAATCTGAATGTGATGGTATATAGAGAAACAAAATATTCTCATGTAAGACACTAACATATTTTAGTTATTTTATGAGTCAGATAATGAGTTATATGCTTTCATATATTTATTTCTTGCATTACTGAAACCTTCCTAGGGCAATGCCAGCATGAATGCATTTTAATTCAGCATGTAGACTACTTTAACAAGAATGTATTACATTTATAACAATAACAAGGTGAAAATAAAGATGAACTAGCAAGCAGCAATGGGAACAATGCCATGCCAGTATTGATTTTTTTTCTATTTTGTTACCACTATATTTGGTTATACAAGTGAGAGGTGCACACGGTCCATCTTACCTGTGGGTAAAACAATATGTGGCAGGGGTAAAGTCAGCCTCTATGTACCTGAGATTGACAGAATGTTTGGAATAATCACTGTTCTGCTTTATACTCTTTGTGGAGTCAATACCCGCATTGTTTGTTTTCATAGAGAAAATGGAACCCTGAGCTTTGTGGGGTACCAGGGTGCAAATAAATATCTTGATCTAAGGATTTACAGAAAGGTGTCCAGCAGCTCTGTTGGAGAAACAACATGATATACCCCAACTCAAACGTCAATGGATATTTGTATTTGCACTGCAGGTGAGGCTGATGATGCCACCTGAATGTCAGTGAGCAACTGTGATGACATCATCAGGTACCCCTGTGTTTAGGGCTTATGGTGGGGCATGCTATTGATCTGGTATACAACCAGCAGAAGAGGCACAGGTGGAATGGATTATCTCAGCACCAACATCCACCCACTGCCAGTGGATAAATCCTGTTTCAATCCCTTCTGTCTTTGATAAAAGGAACTTCTTCACATCTGTCTTATGCTACCTGGTGACCAATTCCTTTTGATGGATTTTTACACTGAAATCCCTTGCACCTTTATCCTAGTACAGCTTAGCATGTCAATCAAGCAAAGGTAAACTTGGCCCATTGTCCACTTATATCAGCCCACTGCATTAATGCCCCACAGCTATATCAGCCCATAGCATTAATGTCCTATGGTTATATCAGCCCACTGCATTAATGTCCCACAGCTATATCACCCCACTGCATTAATGTCTCACAGTTATATCAGCCCACTGCATTCATGTCTCACAGCTATCAGCCCACTGCATTAATGTCCCACAGCTATCAGCCCACTGCATTAATGTCCCACAGTTATATCAGCCCACTGCATTAACGTCCCCCAGCTATCAGCCCACTGCATTAATGTCCCACAGCTATCGGCCCATAACATTAATGCCCCACAGCACACACTCCCATGCCTGGATCCATCCATACTGGGTGATTTGCAACCCCTACCCATCATGCAAATGTTTGCACCCCTCCTATCCATAATGCAAAGGTCATTCCCCTCAACATCCTGCAAAAGAACATTGCTTTCAGAATTTCTGAAATTCTGCAGCCTCTGTCTCTTTTGCCCAGTGGATATGTTTAATTCTGTTCATACACAACGAAAACAAGAATGCATATTGACAAGAATGTACTGATTCTGTAGCTGTTTTACAGAGTCACATATTTGGAGTATGTAGACTACATCTATTGTGGGTAGTCTGCAAAGTATTCTATTGATATGGCCTGTGTAAGCACACTACTCCCAAACAGCATATTAACTGCTGCTACAACCACAAACACATATCAACAAACAGGTGATGCACAATACACCATTATGTTTACACATACAGTACCCTTAGGAAACATGCCTACTAGTCTATCATGCCCATGATCTCTAAGCAGATGTCTCAGTGGAAAATATATCAACAAGAACTATATATCTACTGCCATGAGAACTTTCATAATGCCATTTCATAGTATTGTGCGACTTACAGAATACATCTGACTAAAATGGTGACACCAAACCAACTCTGCAAAGTTAAGCTTTTTGTGGACTACATAAGCAAATAATAAATTATTATGAATTACTTTTGCACAATGATTATATTTCACAAACTCAATGACCCACTACATCGAAATACACAATATCAACTACAAATGGTCCACACTCAATAAATCAAAAAAAAAAAGAAAGAAAGATTTATGCTGGGGGGTAAGCCCCCTGCACACCCATGGCCTATGCCCCTCACATCCCCTGCTAATTATATATACCATTTCTGAGATCACAAAACAGTGGGGAGAGGACAAAATCCCACTCGCTACTGTGTTGCGATTTCCTCCAAAGCAAATGCTGACATTCTGAGATGAACTGGCAATTCGAGAAAACCAGCTTCCTTCCTGTACATTTGATTTACCAAACATACAATGAAACACAATGAACTATACACAACAGATATGTACTGCACAAAACATCCATGCCAGTCTTAACATTTTCTAAAATTTCCAGAATGGGTACAGGAGGTAGACACATGCACGCTTGCTGCACTGCTGAGCAGTGAATGCTTACAGAGTGTGAGATTCCTGGCCATGCATATTTATACACTTTGCTGCAATTTTGGGATGCCATTTAGCTTCTGGCATTCTGTAAGACAAAGCTAGCTGACAGGACATATAGATCCAGGCCTCCAGCATAGTTTGTGAAGGAGATGAAGATATGTCTTATCATCTTCACACCATTTCAAAAGTGGATGCTTGGCATTACCTGGGCCTCATCTTCAGCCAATATCAATGCTGCTAAGGTGATCTGAATGAAAGGTGTCCTGAAAGTCTGAAGGAATAGGAGGATGAAGTATAAAGAAAGTGTCTCAGAGGTGTAACCATCAAGGAGGTACTAATAATGTTGTTATATTTCAACTTGCTAGGAGATACAGCTCAATAAGGAGGGCTCTTACAAGAGAGGAACTGGCTGGCTGCAAGATGAGGTATGTATCATTGCTATCTGCCTTAGAATTCATTGTGCTTTAAAAAAACATTACACTTATGGCACTTTTCCCATTATGTTTCTACTCTGCAGGTTGGAATGATGAGGAAGAGGAAGATCAGCAGTCCAAAACACCTCTGTGGATGTCTCCCTCTGTTGTGGCTTGAAGTAGAGGGTCTGACGATCGGGCTGTGGGTTTATCACTGGTGAGGGGAGAAATCACTACTCATGTCTCTTAGCCTGATGACCAACTCCAGCTGTAGCACATGATTGAGGGTGTTGGGGAAGATACCATTGAGCCTTAGGCTGGTCAGCATCTTGGCCAGATAGAGGGTCTTCTCTGTCAAAAAGCAGATTCACCAGAGAGATAGGTCCCAATTAGTGGGCCACTGGAGGATCCCAGCACCATATGGTAATAGCTATGTGTGCTCAGCAGCTGGTGATATTTTTGTGTAGGTGGCCCTCTGAGCCTCCCTCAGACTTACTCCTTGGTCAAGACCTAACTCTATCTCCTCAGTGCTGTGAACCATTTCCTAGTGTATCCTGCCCATGCCTTGAATGTGGTCCAACCCTCTTATTACCATTGGTCCACCCTGAGTATACAGGTGTCCCAACCTTTGTCATCCTATCCTTGTGTGTGTGAAGTCACTGTGCTTGTCTGCACTGTTTCATGTTTGTGTGTTTGCCAAAAAAATACCATCTTACACCCTCTTTCTATATGTAGTCTTCCCTTGCATACATGCTGTTTTCCTTATCCCTTCTCTATTCATAAAAACAAAAGGGGATGTATTCCACAAAAAAGTGCCCTACCTTCTTACCTCCACCTACGACTGTCCGATTTGTTTCCCTTGTGTGCTTCCTACCCTTTCACTCTGTACTACATACATACTTTCCTCCTTGACCAAAACAGTGATAATAATGGCTGTGTGATTTTAGATGCCACTTAAGTAATATTCCCATAGTGCACTTCACATGAGCGTTGTGCTTTGTAGTGTTGACTGTTAAGAAACACCACATGTTGGCATGAACCTTTGCTTGGGCTGTACATTATCCTGACTGTGACCATCACACCTCTTTAGCAACCAAGCATACGGCCAGTTATTTAGCAGCTCTGGTCAGCTACATGCCAGAAGAGCTACAAAAATAGCTGGGGTTGGTCTGCTGAATTGCTCTGATTATTGTTCGTTGCTGAATATTACTCAGTGTTGTGAAGTGCTCAGGCCGAGATATGCAGCTATAATAATAATAAGTTTTTGAACTGAGCAATATTGTTTCACACTCAATCATTGCATAGCTGCACATCATACTTACATCAATTTTGGCACTTGCATTGCTTTAATGATTTAAAAATGTTCAGTTCCTATCCTTAGCATTTATAACACATTAGTCCTCAACACCAACACAATTTGCTGTAATATGAGTGCTCTGACATCAGTAGATTTTGAACAGTGCATCTATAGAAAACATGTAATGTAAAAGAGAAAAGAAATAATGACACACACTGCTAGAATTTGGTATTTACATATCACATTGTGTGTGTTTGTGTGTGTGTGTGTGTGTGTGTGTGTGTGTGTGTGTGTGTGTGTGTGTGTGTTTGTGTAAATAAGAGTATATAGCAGTCTACAATCTGGAAATTTCAAAATTCTGCTGTAGATATTAATTCAAGCATAAAGTAATTGTTTGACTTTTAATGGCTTCAGTTTTTTTGTTTAAGCCTTTTGATGTATTTTGAAGCCTCTTCACCGGGACTGCTGCTGCTGTGGATAATTTCAGATTCCTGTCTTCAAACAACACGAGATGAAATAGTCTTAGAAATGGTTTCTCTTTACTACATACATTGATCCAAATCTGAAAACTGCCCACACGTACTACAAGACTAACTGATGCTAAACGTAAAAGTATTTCAAGAGGCAGTTTTCTGCGTACCAGAAGGTAAATTATATATTAGATAGCCAAAGGTCACTTCTAAATTGTCATGATGGATTCCAGCTGTATCTGATATCTAATACAGTTTGTCTATAGTATACAGAACATGAACTCTGCATTTGGTGGAGTTATGAGATGCTTGCATGTAACACATTCCTCAGGACAAGCTTCTTATATCCCCCCACAGATAGATCAGTACAAATCCTAGGTAACACAGATTTCTTGTGCAAACATCTAAGCTTTTGTACACTTACATCTACTTTGTGCTGCATGCTGTTATTGTATCATAGGAGACTCTTGCTATGCAGACCGTTACTAACCATTTCAAGAGATTTTTATAGGGCATCAAAGGATCTGAAAAACATAAGGATAATAGAAATACTATGTAACAATTTTGTTTGATTCAACCAATTTCCTGTCAAAATATAAAATACTTATTTTCCAAAGCAATATGCACTTTCTCCATATGGATGAGACAATGGACCCAATATTCAAAGGTTTCGGCAGGTCAGGACATTTTTTTTTTTATTTTTAAGGTACCCGTTTTCTTACATTCAGATATTAACAGCCACCCAGAATCAGAAATCTGGATTTAACAGTCAGGCATTGCTGCTTTGTACATCAGATCTATGCAATAAGACCAAATACAAGAAGCATAAACTGGATGAATGCTTAACTGAATGTATTAGTTGCATCTCAGTGATGTTATTGTCTCTCAGATCACAGCAAAGTTTAGTTGCTATTCTTTACATAGCGTATGATGTTAACTTGATTTGTGTTTTGTTTCATAGACTCATAGATTCATAGACTATTTTAGGCTAATGACCCAGGGGGCCTTTCTAAGCTTATCCAAATTTTCCCAAAAGAATAATGATATCCTGCATCCAAATAGGACATTGAGGGTCAGGTGTTTATTAGCTACTTCTGTCCATAAGGGGCATCGGTGCCAGGTCAGGTGTAAATTTCCTATTCTCCATCCACTTGTCTAGGTTGTGCTTAAAACTGGGTAACAGATGAACTCAACTGTACATGGATGGGAAGCCTCTTCCACGGGAGGAGCAGTCTCTGGGACACATATCTGTCTCTACAGCATGTCCTGTTTAAGTCACAGACAAAATTCAAGTCCCTAGACCTTGTATTTCTGGTACTCTTTGACTTATGAATATGTAGGAGATTTATAAGTGTGAGGTTTGCAGATGCCTCGCAAGCCAGGCATAGGTCACCCCTCAGTAATCTATAGGAGGCTGAGTAGAAGGAAAGGAGTTTAAGGCATTCTGTGCAAGGCAGGTTTGTTATGTCTGGAATGATATGAGGTATTGCCATCTGTGCCAGGGAGATTAGGGAAATGCATGCGTAACATATGTCAGCATAGCTAGGTGGAGTTTTGTAAAGATTTTTATGTCATTTGACTATCAGACTGATTTGTACAGATACTTGTGTTAAAAATGTATTTGTAATGTTTCTTGTGTTAAAAATGCATCATCAGTGGGTCCTGCTGGATAGAAAAGAGTTAGACAGTATTATTATAACTGATTAAATGCATATGTTTTAACAGAGAATTCTGGAAGGGAAGATGTTAAACTCAGTCCAGCTAATTTTGACAAATAGGTTGAAAATTAAATGGGTTGCCATAAAGATTTTATCTTACAGGTCTGATTGCAGCCAAAGACAAAAATGTCTGGGGATAAACAGGACTAGGAATCTTACTATATTGCCCTTAGGGGTGAACCAATTGCTACCCTGGAGGGGTGAAAGTTTTTGAAATTATTTTATAGCTTTCAGATGCTGCAACAGATCTTAGCAGAGCCCTGGGTGTGTATTGTACCAGAGTCAGGTGACCAGATGTGATGTCATTCTTTAACTAGCACTGAAATTACTTTTTATATATTAGTGAGAGATATGATGGAACTCTTGCAGCAGCACTTTTTTTCGGAATCTGACAGGAAAGATCTCTCACAGATATCTCACACAACCTCACACCTCATCTTGCATTGCTGTAGTAAGCTACTCAACACTCATCATCTTAACTAGTGAACAGTAATTCTTTAGTCAGTCAAGAAAATATAGTGAGATTAGTTAAGTATTGCATTTTGTATCTGTCTGGATCTATCCAACTGTATTATTTTTATATCTCTTGTGATTGAGACTCTGGTGTTAATTGTAACTACATATTCAATATTCTCATGTTTTCTATTTTATTATTTATTATTAAATATTTCTATACCTTTAATTGTGGCCGGTCTTTTGGAGAATACTTTTAACATTGTAAGAGTACTTATGCTTATTTTAGTGACACTGTAGCTGCTCCTGAAAGCATTGCAGCATTGGTCAAACTCTATCATTTGTATTAGTATTAAATTTTACTCAGTATAATTGGGTACCCTTGTAAGAGCCTTAGAGTTGCTGACTGTTGTCGCATAATTACCTTATAGTTTGTGCAGAGGGGGCACAGCTAGTAAATTTGTGCCAGTGTTTCCCAGGTGTTTGTGTGTGTGTGTGTGTGTGTGTGTGTGTGTGTGTGTGTGTGTGTGTGTGTGTGTGTGTGTGTGTGTGTGTGTGTGAAGACGATCAAATATCCAAGTGTGTGTGTGTCAGTTCCTTGGAACAAGGACACAGGGCTCCAAAGTGGTCAATGTGGAGTCTTGTTTGGGGCCTGGAGAGCGAGAAAGAGAGCCCAGCCCCAGGTCTGTAATGTGCTTTCTGTGTGCTCTTAAGGGAAATTGTGCTTAGTGCAGACAGCTGAATCTGAAAATACTACATGTATCTATTTTTGTTCCAAGTGGCCATCCCTCACCAGTGTCAGGGGTGAGGATTGATTTCAAGCCCGGAGTAGGGACTGTCACAATGTCTTGTCTTCTTTTTGTAAGGAATCTTTGCAGTCACTCCAGTTCCTGCATATGCCTGGTCAAGTACATACCAAAGGGAGGACTGTACCCTATGATTGGTCTGATAAGGGTGGAGTGCAGTGGAATAATGACATCTTTGAACCTGGATGCCATGCCCTTACTTCTAAGTTTCGCAACATAAAAGGACTTCCTTACCACTGTGGCCACATGGTGGTCGAAGTTAAGGCTACTGCCTATGTGTGTACCTAGATCCCAGACTACTGGGTCAACTCTTATGAGTATATTACCAACATGGTAATTAGCTGGGATGGTTCATTTTCCAAAGTGTACAATTATGTGTTTCTTAGAACTGAGTTTAAGACCATGGCTTTGGCACCATTTGTTAGTCAAAGATAGACTTTCTTGAAGAATGCTAGCGTCTGCAGGGGAGTTGATGATAACCCCCAGCATGCAATCATCTGCAAACTTAGTCAGTCATAAAACGACAACACTTGCTTTCATTTCCGAGAAATAGATGCTAAAAAGGAGCATGCCCAGTACTGAGTCCTAGGGGAATCCGATAGTGACTGGCCTTTTGGTAGAAGTGGCCTCACCTATTTTGACCTCCTGGGTCCTATCAGTGAGCCAGTTGGGTATCCAGTGGCAGATAAAAGGGTTTATACCTAAATCAGTGATGTTATCTATAATGCTTGAGTGGAGTATTGTATTAAAAGCCTTGGCCAGGTGGCAGTAAGCTGTGTGCACAAGCTTACCTTCATCCAATGCTTTGGTGACCCTTATAAAATGTCCACCAGATTTAATAGGCATGACCTTCCTTTAACAAAGCCGAAATGTGATGGGTCCAGTGTTTGTAGGTTACCTATGTCCTCATTTATCATGTCCATGTCGATTCTTTCCATGGCCTTACATATGAGGCTGGTAAGATTTATGAGCCTGTAGTTACCCAGCTCAGTGGCTGGCCCTCCTTTGTGCAGGGGAATGACTGCAGATCTCTTCCATTCTTTGGGCACAAGATCTGACTGAAGACTCCAGTTGAAAAGTGATTAAAGTGAAACAGAGAGGTCATGTTCCATGCTATGTATTAAACATCCCGGGATGTTATCGGGGCCCATTGATGTAGTATTTTTGGCCTTGGAAAATGCATTAATGACCTTTTCTCTAGTAATGGTTGGGGGATTGTGTTATGTGGTATTTAAAATCAATCAAGAGCAAGACGCTATATTATGGCTACACTAATAGAAAAGCTCAAAACCAGCAAGCAATAATACTACCAGTTTAATAGAAATAAAATATAAAAACAAACTTTCTTTAAACATTCGATTAAGCGCTTTCATCCACTACCATGTGGACTTCATCAGAATACATTAATTGATAAATTGACCCAATTTATGCACTTTTTGCACCAAAATGACCCAAATATGCTGTAAGACAGTCTTTCATTAAAGAAACATACACTATATTAAAACAAGTAATAGACTAGTTCTAAAATGACTTGCCGATTATAATTTTATCATAACTATTGATACTGGCCATCTTTAAGCATGCTAATTTACAAGAAACAATTATAATATTTGAACTTTTATACTTTGTTCATTTATATATAATGCATATTACAAACATGGATGCTCCATAGGCTTGGGTTTGCCCTTCTGTACTTACTATATGTGCAATACATATGCATAAATGTGCAACCTGCATAATATACAAATTGTTAAAATAATAACAGATTGTACTCAAGAAAATAGCAATAAGTCATAGGTCAAATCTAAATGTTGTGACCATGTAAATATCAGCTTCACTAGTGAATGCTGTTGTGTGTTCTGCACCATTTCCACTTATTATTAATAGTTCCATCCATTACTTAAAAACAATTTTATAAAATAATGTTAAAATATTTTATAACACTATGTATATTTCTGCAACATTGGTTTAATTGTTATATAGTCATTTAATCCTGGTGTAGTTGAGGCATCTGTTAATATTTGCCATCTCACTTCCCTTTCTCCCAAGATGGCTTCGGTATTTCCTCCTCTATAATTCACTCTTAACTGTTCCAGTATAGCAAATCTAAATTCATGACTATCCCCATATTTCATAACATGTCTCGAGAGTGCATTAGTGTTATCATTTTTTCTTACAGCATATTGGTGATTGTATATTCTTTATTTAAATTTCCTCTCCGTCTTTTCTATATAAAAACTAGGACATGACATGCATTTGGCAATGTATATAATTTTACTAGTGCTACAATTGCCATACTGTAAAGCTATCTTGGTTTTATTGATATTATCTAATGTAATCTCTATTCTTTCTAATATGGCTTTACATTGTCCACAACTACCACATTTTTTCGTTCCCTTTTTCCGCATATTTCTTTCTTTTATTGTAATGTTCATTTCTAAAATCAATTTCATGTTAATTCCCATTTTAAAAACAAATACAGGGGCCTTGTCTACTACTTCTTTGATTTCACTATCAGCTGTAAGAATATTCCAATGTCTACTTAAAATATTTTTCACTTGTTTCACCTGAGGCGTGTATTCTAATCTACATGCTCTACTGTGTCTATCAAAACCGTTGTCTTCTACCTTAGACATGTTTAATTGCTGTTTACCCAAAACCGGTGTATATTTTTCCCCCATTCATTTATTACATACATCCTTGTATCATTCATTAATGTTTCGGGGTAACCTCTAGAACTAAAGAGCTCCTTTATAAAGTCTAATTCTTCAAGCATCTCCAAATATACTGATGTCATTCTAGCTGCACGTATGCACTGCCCTTTAAATATACTTTTATTTATTTTGTAGGGGTGGTTACTGGAAAATTCTAAATAATTATTGGAAAAAGTTTTCTTTCTATAAATTTGAGATTTAAATCCATTATTTTCACTCAATATATATGTATCTAAATATGTTATTCCCTCCATACTACTATTGTATGCAAACTTTAAATATTCACTTGTACTGTTTAAATACTCAGTAAACGTACTAATAATACTTTCTGGACCATCCCATAAAATAAAAATATCATCCAAAAATCTCGAGTAATATCTAATGTACTTGTAGTAATCACTTTTAAATACTTTTTCATTTTCCCAATCCAGCATAACTAGGTTTGCAAAAATCGGGGCACAGGCCACCCCCATTGCTACTCCTCTAGTTTGCTTATAATATTCTCCTTCAAAGTATATATAATTATACTCGAGTACTATAGACATAAGTTCCATTATAAGACTAATTTGGTCCCATTTCAAATTTGAGTATTTCCTAATACTATTACAAAAACTTTCCAACCCTTGTTGTTTAGGAATGCTTGAAAATAAATCTATCACATCAATCGTTATATACACTATGTTCCTTTTCCATAAATCAGATGTTAAATTACCCAAAAAGGCCCATGAGTCCTTAATTAAATGTGGTACATTATTGTAAATATGCTTAAGCCATCTATCTATGGCTGTTCCTAAAGGAAAAGTTTTTGAATATATATAATGGGTCGAAACGGTGGATCTACAATATTTTTGTGTACCTTAGGTACACCTACTATGGTTGCTAAAACAGGATATTCAACACTCATGAACTTGTAGGTTTCATTGGTAATTCGTCCATCTAATAAAAATTCTTCCAAAAACATGTCTATACGTTTATATCCAATATTTATTTCATTTATAGATACTGTGGTATAATTGCCTGATTCCTGTAGAATTTGGTACATTTTATTATTATATTCTTCTGTGTCATATATAACTACCCCCCTTCCTTATCTGGCTTCATTATTGTAATATTTTTATCTTCCTTAAGCCTTTCTAATAGATGTATCTCTTCATTAGATAAGTTGCTAATCAATTTTTTGTGTCTTGTTTTATTATGTAAACTGTAAATCTCTCGCTCTACTATTTTCTCATAAATAGCATACTTATAGTTAAATAGTATGCTTAAAGATGGCCAGTATCAATAGTTATGATAAAATTATAATCGGCAAGTCATTTTAGAACTAGTCTATTAATTAGTTTTTTAACTTGTTTTAATATAGTGTATGTTTCTTTAATGAAAGACTGTCTTACAGCATATTTGGGTCATTTTGGCGCCAAAAAGTGTATAAATTGGGTCAATATATCAATTAATGTATTCTGATGAAGTCCACATGGTAGTGGATGAAAGCGCTTAATCGAATGTTTAAAGAAAGTTTGTTTTTATATTTTATTTCTATTAAACTGGTAGTATTACTGCTTGCTGGTTTTGAGCTTTTCTACTAGTGTATCTGTACAACAGCGTCTTGCTCTTGATTGATTTTGGGCTGTTTCAATGCTATTTTTGGATTTATATTATGTGGTATTTACTTTGGGCTACTAGAAAGGAGTGGGGGGAGAAATTTGAGATGAACCTATCAGCCAACAGGTTGGCGATGGCCTCCAGTTCTGCATCGGTGATGCCATTTACAATAAGTTCTGTGCATTGTTGTGTATTTCCTCTTTGGGTACAAAAATAGAAAGCTTTGTGGTTGTACTTTGCCTGAGAAGGGATTTTTTTCCTTCAAATTTAGCCTTTGAAGTATTAATTAACCCACTCGGTTGCCTATTTAGATTGGTCAGGTGCTTTTAGTATGTATGGCTTTGTTCCTCCTACACTTAGCCAAGATTTTTTTATTTTTTGTATAACTGATTGATATTGTGATTCCACCATGGTGTCTTGTCTTTTGAGTTTGTCTTATTCTTAATATGAGTGGGCACAGCCCACTCTATACAGCTATCAATATGGCTGTACAGAGATTTTGTAAATAGATCAGTATATTCTATAGTGTTTACTGTGTTTTGGAGGTACTTAGAATTTAGACAAGGTGTAGCTTAGTAGAGAGATGCTAGCCTTGGAATAGTTCCTAAAGGTTTTTGGTTTCACTGGATCCCCAGATTTAATGTTTATTTCAACTAATACGGCCTTATGGTCAGATCTGATGAGCGAAGATATTACACTGGGTGAGGAACATTGACCCCCCCATGTTTGTGAGTACAAGGTGAAGAATGTTTGCACCCCTGGTAAGAAAATGGACCAAATGTTCCAGGATATTGGTATTAACAAAGTTTAGGAATCACTTGTGCATTAGAAGTGGTGTAGGATTCCCAGTCTATAGATGGGTATTTGAGATCCCCCATGAATATTGTACTGGGTTGAATGGTGAGGGACTCTAGTACACTGAGATAGGTAGTGTGGGTTTCCTGGTTTCCTGGGACATGGAGAGGGACCTATATGATGAAAGGATATGATATGACACCCTGTTTATTGTAAATTGCATGTATGAGTTCCTGTGGGTTATGCAGTTTAACTAGTCTAGATATGAGATTAGTCTTAATATAGACTGACACTCCTCCACCTTTAGTTCCTTCCTGTGCAGTAGCTGGTCTAAAATTGTGAAAGGCATTATAACCTTGCATTGCTGGGGTACTCATAGTGACTTTAAATCATGTCTCTGCTACTACACAGATGTCTACACTGTCCAGGGAGAGGAAGGCTTGCAGGAAGTAGATTTTTTTGTTAAGACTTTTAGCATTGAGCAGTATCATCTTCAGATATTCCTTCATAGGTTCAGTTAAGTTGGAAGTTTATCAGTTTGGCATTGCCTAAAAAAGGCAGTATGAGGATGTGGAAAAGGTCTTTGCCAATATCTGAAAGCCTAGAGAGAACAAGTACAGAACATCCCTGGCAAAGCAGTGTGGTCTGTCAACCATGTCTCCCCAGGCCGTCAAATATTGTACCCCCAGACTGACACCAAAAGATAAGCTAGTTGTTAAAATCAATAATTTTCTGTTGGTAATGTGGCATCATGCTTGGTAGCATGCTGCTCAGTGCTAGGCTCATACCTGCCTGAGACACATAATCATCAAGCTCGATCATGTCTCGCTTCATATAGTCAAGGGAGATACATCTCAGGTCATTAACACCCATATGGACTTTGACAGCTCATAGGATCATAGGATCATAGGAAGTTACTAGGCTATTGGCCCTGAGGCCCTTTTAAGCCTAGCCATGAGTTTAGCCCATGTTTAGACAAGTCAGCACCCAAAGCCCTTGTCCAGCAGAGACACCGGTGGAATCCCAGGGGTGTATTTTATGTTTCCCATCCAGTTATCCAGGTTGCGCTTAAAAAGGGATAATGAGGTTCTCTGCTTGATATGGAGAGGGAGTCTATTCCACAGATGGGGGAGTCTTTGGGACACAAATCTGTCCAGCCAACAAGTCCTATTGATGTCACAGATTAGGTTGAGGTCACGTGTGCAGGTTACTCGAGTGGAGCTTGACTTGTGGATATGCAGCAGTCCCATCAAGGCGGGGTCTGAGATTGCTTTGCATGCCAGACAGAGGTTACCTCTGAGGAGTCTATATGAAACTGAGTAGAGGGGCAGGGCTTTTAGCCTATCTGTGTAGGGTAGATGTCTGAGCCCTGGATCCTCTTGGTGAGGAACCTCTGTGGTTTCTCCAGCTGCTGCATGTGCTTTGAGAGGTACATGCAGAAGGGGGAGTTCTACTCAATAATTCACCTTATAAGGGAAGAATACAGGGATGTTATGTCCTTCTTGTCCTTGGATGAGATACCCTTACTTGTGAGGTGGGCCATGTAGAAAGCTTTCCGTATAATGGAAGCAACATGGTGGTCAAAAGTCAGGTTGCTATCAACCTGGGTGCCCAAATCCCTCACAACTCATTGTGTACTTAGGACATTGTTATTAATGTGATAATATCCGGGGATGTCACTCTCCCCAAAGGGGATGATGATGCATTTTTTTATTGGCATTCAGCTTAAGGCCATGTTTCTGGCACCAGTCATTTGTTTGGGTGAGACCCTCTTGGAGGACACCCATATCACTTAGGAAATTGATGACCACACCCAGCTTGCAGTCATCTGCAAACCTAGTCAGCCATAGCCCACTGGTTTTGACCTGCACCTCAGAGAAGTATATCCCGAATAATAGAGGCCACAAGACCGATCCCTGGGGTATGCCACTTGTTATGGGTCTACTGCTCGAGGTGGCTTCCACTATTTTGATTAGTTGGGTTCTATCAGTAAGCCAGTTTCTACACATCTGGTAACATATGGATTGATGCCTAGTTGAGAGAGTTTATCTGTTATGCCCAAGTGGGGAATAGTGTCAAAGGGTTTGGCCAGGTCAAGGTAGGCAGTGTGTATTGTCTTCCCCTCGTCCATGGCTTTGGTGACTGTCTCAAAGAAGGTGATCAGATTTAACAAACATGACCTCCCCTTGATAAAGCCAAACCCTGTATGGCCGAGTGTTTGGAGGTTGCCAATGTCTGTATTAGTGAAGTCTATGATACTCTGTTCCATGGCCTTGCAGATCAGGCTAGTTAGGCTGATGGGTCTATAATTTCCCAGATCAGTGGATGCTCCACCTTTGTGTAAAGGGATGACACTGGCTGTCCTCCACTTGACTGGGATGAAGCCAGTACCCAGGCTTTAAAGCTGACCCGATCATGCCAAAAGCTCAAATGCCAACCATCAAAGCCAATAAAGGTAGTCCTTTTCTTTTATTCCGTCAACATAAAACAAAAAACAGAAAAACAAAAATTTAAGTCAAGCACTTTCATCCCTGTCAATACAGGGACTTCATCAGAAGTTATTTTCTACCTTTATTGGCTTTGATGGTTGCCATTTGAGCTTCTGGCATGATTGGGTCAGTTTTAGAGACTTTGTATTCTGATCTGAGTTGAGTTTGCCTCTGTTTAGCTGGTTGTTACTTTTCATTGGTACTCAGGCTTTGGTTGAATAGGGTGCCTAATGGTACTGCAAGTTCATGCCTGAGTTCATGTAGGATGCAGCCTGGGATGCTATCGGGTCCCATGGAGGCTGTAGTTTTTGCCTTTGAGAGGGCAGTGATGACCTGTTCCCTAGAGATAAGGGGAGGGAGGCAGGTACTGCGGAGGTCCTGATTTACTGATGATGGGGACAGAGGGGTGAAGTCTTCACTGAATCTGTCAGCCAATAGGTTGGCTATATCTACAGAATTTGTGTATGCAATGTCCTTGACCACCAGTTCTAAACAAATCTGGGTGCTTCCTTTGAGATTGTGGACATATGTGAAGAAGGCTTTATGATTGTCTCCAGTCGATGTGGCCAATTTGGACTCAAAGTTGACTTTAGAGGATTTCACTAGTTTATTTGCTTGTTCAGGCTAAGGAGAGATTGCTTCCAATTGGGCACCTGCTCCATCTTGGTCCTGGAAAGCAATTTTTTATTTTGTTATATAGTTTATTTATTGTAGATGTCTACCAGACAGGTTTACTCTTCCTTGCGGAGGATGATTTTGTCTTGTCAGGTATTCCTGATTCCATGCATCTATATAAGTGCTTGTATAGTACTTTGGTGTAGATTTGGACATTGGTGCCAGTTGCAACAGAGAGGAAGGGGGTTATGAAGCTGTTTATACCATCCCTCAGGAGGTTGTAAACTGCTTTGGAGAAGTTTTTTGTTTGACCCTAGCTAGAGAGGGGTCAGGGGAGATGGTGAGGAGTCATACTGGTACCTGTGGTTCACTAACCTGAATGCCTGTGTGACTTGATGGATGTTAGCCCCAGAAAGGCAGATAACCATGACTCTCTCCTTACTCAGTCTGGTGAGGGGGACATCAGTGTGCCTCACTATAGAATCACCAATGACCAGGAAATTTGACTGTGTGCTGGTCTGTCTTAAGGGCTTAGCAGTGGAGGCACAGGATACAGTGCTACTGTGTGTAGCTGCAGGTGATGTTTTAATGGAGTGTTTACATGATGGCTTAGGACCCTTTCTTTGATTGTACTGTGCAGGAGGTCTTAGTGTTTTAGGAAGGTTACCTGTAAGTGCCCAGCATAAGTAGTTTTATGTGTAAGGTGAAATGTCACTGACAACCAATATAGGATTAATTTTGGTTGTATGAGAGTTTTTCCTCCAGCATTAAAGTTTATTTACACCTCTCTCATGCTCTGTTCTATTAAAAAATAAGTGGGTTATCAGTGTACATTAGGCCATTGCTACAATACCTCAGAATACCCATCTCAACCAAACTGGCCACAGAGAGAGTCAGGAAGTGCATATCTATGGCCACTGATCTACTAGGGAGGAGTGAGGAAAACTTAAATATTGAACAATTTAATAAGAATTTCATGATAGAATGATGCTGTAATCTACAAGGACTATTGTACTTTGACATTTCCTTTATTTAGGGAACAGACAATGTAGTACTGCATGCTCTTCTGTAATCAGATGTTTGGGATTGAGCAGTACAAATTAGGACATCTTTTGTTGAAGAAGCCCACCTGTACCCTCGTGGCAGGAGGTGCTCTATGCTAAGTTCATTTTTGGTTACTGCATTTGTTGCACTTTGACTGTACTTCATACCAGCTGCTGCTTTTATTTAATTTAACTAAAAGATTCTGTTCTGCTGTGCTGCTCTCTTTGAGCTTTCTCACTGGTTCAGGGCTCATTTTGACCTTTCTCACTGGTTCAGGGCTCATTTTGAGCTTTCTCACTGGTTCAGGGCTCATTTTGAGCTTTCTCACTGGTTCAGGGCTCATTTTGAGCTTTTTCACTGGTTCAGGGCTCATTTTGAGCTTTCTCACTGGTTCAGGGCTCATTTTGAGCTTTCTCACTGGTTCAGGGCTCATTTTGAGCTTTCTCACTGGTTCAAGGCTCATTTTGAGCTTTCTCACTGGTTCAGGGCTCATTTTGAGCTTTTTCATTGCTTTCCTTGCATTAGCTGCATTATTCTCTTGTTTTATTTAAGGTCCACATTTGTGCAGGTTTACACTTGTCTTAGAAGGGCCCCAGAGAGTTATGCGACCAGCCTCTGCTCCTCTGTTCATACCAACCAGCAGAGAGAACTATGAACGCTAAGCTCGTTTTCTACTACTGCATTTGTGCACTTTGACTGTATTTCATACTAGCTGCTCCTTTTATCTAATTTAAGTAAAAGATCTGTTCTGCTGTGCTGCTTTTTACACTGTTACTTTTTAATTTAAGGAAAAAAGTATTTCTGTTTTTTTATTCTGTGTTCCATTGCACTTCTGTTGGCCATGGTATAGACTGGATTCAGACTGACCAAATCCAGTTTTGTTTGTGATTGAGCACTAAAAATCAGGACATCTTCTCTTGGAGAAACTACCCTGTACCTTCATGGAGAAGTACAGTAGGACTATATAATTAAAGATTTACTGGTTCAGAGCTTAGTCTGAGCTTTTCCATTGATTCAGGGCTCCATTTGAGCTTTTTTATTGGTTTCTTTGCATTAGCTGCTTTGCTGTATGCTAAGTTCATTTTTTGCTCCTGCATTTGTTGCACTTTGACTACATTTCATACCAGCTGCTGCTTTTATTTAATTTAAGTAAAATCTGTTCTGCTGTGTTGGTTTTTATACTGTTGCTTATTTAATTTAGGGAAAAAATAGTATTTATGCTTTTTTATTTTGTGTTCCGTTGCACTTCTGTTGGCCATAGTATAGATTGGTATCAGACCGACTGAGTCCAGCTCTGTTTGGGATTGAGCACTAAAAATTAGAACATCTTTTCTTGGAGAAATCCCCCTGTACCCTCGTGGCAGGAGAAGTATGGTTGGATTATCTAATTAAAGGTTTACTGGTTCATGGCTCAGTTTGAGCTTTTTCATTAGTTTCCTTGCATTAACTGCTTTGCTGTTGTTTGCTAGTAGTGCTCTGCCACATAGGGGTGGGTACCATTGAAGGTTATAGACGCAAACATCTTGCCTGTTAAATTTTTCTTAGCACAATGTTAGTGCTCCTTTCGAGGTTTCTTGCGGTCCTGCTCCACTGTGAGGTGGAACACTAGGCACAGCCTCTGCGGTACCATCACAAGTCTCACCCACTACCCCCTCCTTATTTAGACATCTTCTCCTGTCCATCTACCTTATCTGGTCCTTCCTGTCCTCTTCCTGTTCTGACCACACTGATTTACCTGGCACTATGGACAGACAATTTCCTACAGTTTTTTCCAGCCAGCTTGGTTGACATGGGGCATCCTGAGGCAGTGTAACAATTGCCTGATGTACACTGACAACCCTGTTATCCTAGTTCACAAAAATTCAATATGTGAGAAATGCATCTATATTAAGTACCTAAAACCCATGCTCTCCCACACACCAGTCAGTACATCTGAAACTGAGCAGGTTGACAGCAGGCTCACCTCACTTCCTTCACCACCCATGCCAACAACACACATACCTATATTTGCAGAGTCTCTCATTATAAACCTACCTAAACATCAGAGACCACCCAAACACAAGCACTCTTTACATAATACATCTTCTGCGAAACACAGTACATATTATAACTCACTCTCCAGTGTGTCACCAGACAAGCCCCTAAGGCAAAATACAAACCAAACATCTTAGTCATAAGCAACTCCATTGTGATACACACAGATGCCCCACTCACCAGGTTGGATAAGGAAAAGATCAAAGTCAGCTGTCTGTCAGGTGCCAGTATCTGCCATATCACACACACACTCAGGTCTCTCAACAGCAGGTACTGCTGCAACTCAGTCATAGTCCATGTTGGTGTGAATGACTTGAGACATACCTCACTGGACGATATGAAAAGAGACATGATTGAGCTCTCTGATTATGGGTCCCAGGCAGGTATGTCCCTAGCCTTAAGCAGCATTTTACCTTCACCTAGGATGATGCCTCACTACAAACAAAGAATTATTGACTTCACTGATTGGCTTAGTTTCTGGTGTCATTCTAAGGGGATCCAATACCTGTCAGCCTGAGATGACATGATCGACAGACCTCCATGCTTTGTCAGAGATGGTCAGATGGTCTTCATCTGTCACCTCTGGGATTTCGGATACTGGCTGAGACTTTTGCCACCCCCATTATGCCTTTTTTAGGCAGCACCACAAGGACAAAACTCCCAACGTAATAAGATCATCTAAAAACAAACTCAAGGTTATGCTGCTTGACGCTAGGAGTCTAAATCTGAAACTGCACTCAGTGGAAGCAGTCCTTACTCTGGAAGATGCTGACATCTGTGCAGTCACGGAGACCTGATTTCAGGCTACAGAAAGCACCCCAGCCTTGCTGGGTTACAATTCTTTCCACATGTCCAGACCTCAAACTGAAGGTGTGAGAACTAAGGGAGGTGGTGAATCAATATTCATGAAAGCCAAATAGACCTCAAGACTGGTTAAACAGAGCGATTCCCATGAATTACTCCAGGTGCAATTAGCTGTTGGTGAGACCCCTCTTCAAATCAACTCTCTCCATAAACCAGGACACCCTCTCAGCCTACCTGAATTTACTTGCGTTGATCAAGATACAACCGAACACCCTGGTTTTGGGTGACTTTAATTTCGCGTCCATTTACTGGGTTAATTATACATGCACTAACACTCTCACTCAAATGTTCCTGGACTTTGTTAACTCCAAATCCCCAGGCCAGCTAGTTGACACCCCCACAAGGGACTCAGATATTGGGTCTGGTGCTTACCAACATGGGGGACTGTTATACCACCCCAAGTGTACTGCCCTCCCTGGTGAGGTCTGACCACAAGTCAGTCTCATTGGAGGTAACAATAACATCAGGCCTTTCCCCCAGCAGCAACTAGACTGAAAAACTTCACCAAGGCCAATTACAACCTTTTACGTGATGGCATAAAGAGCTTCATAACCCTCCCCCCTACTGATGGAGAAGTTACCTATGCTGGAATATACACTAATGCTTTATACGAGCATCTATACAATTGTATTAACTCTGCCATACCTGATAGTGTCAAAACAAGATCCTCAAGGAAGAACAAACCCTCCTGGTGGACATCAGCAATTAACAGGCTATACAATAAGAGGAAGAAATTGCTGTCTAAGGGTAAGATGTTATGGTCTCAAACCTGGAAATAATCCCTCCTCAACTTAAATACGAAAATGAGACCTCTTGTAAAGTCCTGTAAAGCTACTTATGAATCCAAATTAGCATCCCTAGCTAAGGAAAACCATAAGGCATTCTTTAGCTATATCTGAAACATCCATGGAAAAAACCCAGATTTACACAGAACTTGTAGTTAATGGTACTACATATACAGAACCAGTGGATATAGCCAACATGCTGGCTGACAGGTTCAATGCAAACTTCACTCCTCTGTCCCTGCCACATATAACACAAAACAACCCTACCACCTGTCCCCCACCTAGTGTCTCCAAAGACCAAGTCTTAAACACCCTCTCTAAGGCTAAAAACACAGCCTCAGTGAGACCAGATAACATCTCAGGATGTGTTCTCAGTGGATTAAAACAGGAATTAGCAATACTGTTGGTTATCTTATTCAACCACGGCCTTAGCACAGGTTTTGTCCCTGCTGAATGGAGAACAGCTACTATCATCCCTTTGCATAAAGGGGGTGCATCCACAGACTTCAGGAACTATAGACCCATAAGCCTAACCAGCCTTATCTGCAAGACCATGGAGCATATCATCATGGACCTTACCAGCAAAGATATAGGTAATCTACAAACACTTGACTCTACCCAGTTTGGATTCATCAAAGGGAGATCGTGTCTGTTAAATTTGGTGGACTTCTTTGAGACAGTCACCAAAGCCCTTGATGAAGGTAAAACTGTATATACAGTCTACCTGGACTTAGTCAAGGCCTTTGACACTTTCACCAAGTCAGGCATTATTGACAAACTCACCCAGCTGGGTATCAACCCATATAATGTCAGGTGGGTTGCAAACTGGCTCACCAATAGAACTCATACAGTCAAAATAGGAGACTCTACCTCCTGCAGCAAATTCCAGTTGTGTACCACAAAAGTCTGTTCTGGGGGCCCTACTGTTCAGAATATACTTTTCTGAAGTACAGGCAAAAACTAAAGGTCTGTGGCTGACAAAGTCTGCCGATGACTACAAACTAGGAGTAGTTATTCAGTCCCCTAACAACGTCAATATCCTGCAAGAAGGACTTACACAGATTAATAATTGGTACCAAAGTCATTGACTAACACACAATGCAAAAAAATTCATTATCATCCCCCTTCGGCAAGGGTGATGTTCCTGCAAACTACTCCATAAATTGCAAAACCTTAAGCATGCAACCACAAGTGACAGACCTGGGCACGCAGGTTAATAGTAACCTTACCTTCGATCACCATATCTCCACAGTAGTAAGAATGGCATTCTGTGTTGCTCACCTCATAAGTAAGAGCATTGCCTCCAGAAAAAAGAGGTTATAACCCCCCTGTACTCTTCCCTCATCAGGTCAATAATAGAGTATAATGCTCCCTTTGGTATGTACTGTACCTCTCTAAGCACCTGCAGCAATTGGAAAGACAGCAAAGGTTTCTTGCAAAGAAAATTCAAGGTCTCAAGCACATGTCATATGCGGACAGACTGAAATCATTGTCTCTTTACTCTGTGTCATACAGACTACTCAGAGGCAACCTGTACCTTGCATATAAGGCAAATTCCTACCCTGCCTTAATAGAGATGTTACACATTCACAAGTCAAACGGTACACGTGTCACATGCTCAAGAGACATTAACCTGATATGTGACATCAATAGAACTTGCTGGAGGGACAGATTTATCTCGCAGAGGTTACCTCATCTCTGGAACAGAAATCAAATCCATGTTAAGCAGAGGCCCTGGTTGACCCTATTTAAGCCTAATTTGGATGATTGGATGGGAAACAGTAAATTCGCCTGGGGGTTCCACCTGTGTCCCTCTTAGATATGGGTAATAGGTGCTGATTTAGTGTCTGCCCGTAACAGACACTCTTGGGAACAAGGTTAACCTGATTAGGCTTGTAAGGGCCCTAGAGCAATTAGACTAGTAATCTCCTATGATCCCTTGATGTTAAATATTACTTACAAATCATATTATTATGAGTTAATTAGATAATCAGCTGTTAGGAAAGATGGCATGAGGGATTAGAGGTGGAGGCTGGGGTGAACGGCTGTTGCATTTCTGATCTATAATGAATTAGGGTTTGAAATTATTCTACTAATCATTAATCTTGTTCTTAGAATTCATTATTCATTCATTCATTCATTCATTCATTCATTCATTAAGTCATCATCCAATACACATTTTTAACCCAGCTGCCTACTAGTCATCAGCTTCCTACAACCTATCCAGCCCATTCATTACTCATTGAGGTGAGAGCCATCACTCCTCCATTCAGTGCCCAATGAGAAGAGAACTAATCACAAGGCTAATATCCAGGCAGACATTACATGCTCACCTCTATGCCGAACAGCTCCTTACATCCCCTCAGAAGCTTTTGAGGGGTGCTGGTGCTGCCAGTCTTTGGGGGAGGAGCTTCCCTGCATGACTGCCCCATGACATATAAGGCTGTGCCATATATAGCAGCATGACCCTCTGACCCAGTCTCCATATGCTGCACCAGCAGGAGTCCTGGCTGGGTGTCATTCAAGTTGCAAGCCAAACAGTCTCCCTCTCTCAAAGATGGGTTAACCATATGCCACTCATTCCCTCCAGCTCCAATGTCTTTTAATTGAAAACAGGACATCTGGGTCTATGGTAGGGCTTTATCCCACTGCTCCTCAGCAGTGGGGTAATTTGTATATACATTTTAATCTATCCCTTGTTCAAACATACTAACAACATTTATGTAAAATGTTTCTCTTTACTGGTAGAGGTAAATTTACCTTTGAAAGAAAACATCATTGGAATGATGTGCTTTATAGGAAAGAATGTTTATGGACTGTCACTGCTAGGACATTATTCTTCTGTACTTAAATTAGCCTTTCTAATAAAGTACAGCTTAAATTTATTCTCTAGTTGATATATTTGAAATGAATGTCTTTGTATTTATCTTTAATTCATACTTCATTATATATGCAAAATATATTCAGTAACTGATATAGGTATTCAGTCGATATCTATATCTTTGTATGTGTGAGTAAGTATACGTACACACACACACACACACACACATATATATATATATATATATATATATATATATATATATATATGAGAAAAACCCAGCCAAGATAGAGCTTTCACAGTGTGATACCTTAAACCTCCTATAATGGAGGCACATGGAATGAATTTATGCAATTAAACCCTTAAGGACATCAAGTGCTTCAGCTACATGGCTTGTCAATATCTATGACTTTTTTAAGTCTTTATGATAACATTCAGGCCAAAAACCCAAACTCCACTAGTTCCGGATGTACATGTTTTGGAATAGCATAAGTGGATGGCTATACTTCAGAAACACAGGGTCTTTAAACCTAGCTGATGCCCAGAAACATTAAGGAGCCTGCAAAATTTTCCAAATAACATCCAAACCAAAGGGTAGAAAGGTCACACAGACAAACCATTCAGTAAAATTGCAGGAAAAACTCAGCCAACCTACAGTTTTCACTGTGTGATACCTTAAACTCCTGTAATGGAGGCTGATGGGATGTATGTTTGCTTGGCTAGGTTTTATCTTTATTTGCATTTCAGACTTTTATAACAGTAATTACAAATCCATTCAATATTGTAGTTCAGTCTACTGAAATTAAACAAAGCAGAGTAATTTTCATTGAAGTTTGCACACATAAGCAATTTTGTTACAATGCTTTTACATGTTTTTATAGCATCCTATCTTGGATATATTCCTGCTATTGGTGAGGCACATAGTTTATATTATGTATTTGGTTATTCATGTCTGAAGAAGTCAGTTTTTTGGTGAAAGTAGTTTTGTTGTTTTAGCTTTCGACAATTGGTAATAAAACAAAAATGTTGGTTTTATCTCTGGTGCCAGTATTTTCTATTGAGGTGGAGTATCACAGCAATTAGTGGGTGTAGGGCAGAGGATAAACCTTGTGTGGTTACAGTTGGTCTTGTAATATAGTAAGTAACTTAAACTGTTGAGCAAGGAGGAGAATATGCTTGACTTTGTGAAAATGTCAAGAAGTATAAAAATGAACTGACAGAGTGATTTTAGTCATAATCGTTTAGATTTGAAATGAAAATGCTAACAGAACTATTTCGTGTAAAATTATTAGTTCCACCCACTTTAGTAATCACACTGATTTGGCGTTGGTAAATCATGTTCCTATGGCAAATAACTGCTTTGTTCTTAATAACGAGAAGAGTGTTTAGCGTGCTTCAGCTAACTCTGCCCTGTAGTGGCAGATCTTTAAATGTTTTTGGCTTCTCCTTTTAATAGGCTGTTATAACCTTGATAAGTTATGACAGGGAGATTCTTAGTGATCTTTTTTTGCACTTACTTGTGCATGTGTAAGACAGCACTTTGCTTCAGTACCAAACTCTATATAAATATGATAAAACTTCTAAAAAAATAGTGAGGTAGCAGCATTGATTTAGAAATAATGCTGAATCTCTCTCAGCATGGAAGGTTTACTGCTAACATTTAACAGAGTTGTCAATAGTCTTGTAAAGAGAGACGACCACTGAGTACATAAACAGCAGTATACACAAACTCAAGCAATCTAGCATTATGTTTTCCTGTAATCCATATTTTGCATAGGCACTATCTCATCCTTGGGGATAGAAGTAAATAAAAGTATGCAGAACAGTACAAGATAGTGAAAAGTACTGTTGTGGCTTTCTCTTTCTCCTTCTCTTTCTCAAGATACTGGAAGTCTGGGAGAGGCTTTCATTTATTTATTTATTTATCTGAGTAACATAAATTAAAAGAGAAAAAGACAAAGAATCACTATCAACAAGTTAATATAACAGGTAGCAAATAAAGAAGGAAAACAAGCAGACATACACACATTCTTTTAAAAGAATATTCAAAGCTATTCATGAAGCAGAGCAAGAATAAATTCTAATAATTCTCAAATAACTGAGCATATTTAGTCATTATAACAATTCTAAATTATGTGCTCTTAAATATGTAGCAACTTATCAATATTAGTAGGGACAGTTTTCCAAGATTTTAAAACTATTGCTATACAACCAGCACAACTAACTTAAACAAGAGTGTAAGCTCATTCCACAAGCTCTAAAATCCAAAACTAATTTTTATACAATGGGAAGAGGTTTGCCTGTAAATCCAATCTTGCCTCCTCAGCCATCTTAATCCATATCTCTACACATACTATACACATCGAAATCATATGAAGACAGTCAGCCCCTTTTTCCTGGCATCTCCAGCAACCTTTTTTTACTGCAATGAAAGTGGAGTGTATTGTAAAAAGTGAATACGCTTTACTAAAGAAAAGTAAGACTTGTGGGTTGAATAAAACTGCCTTCATAAGGATGCTATGTTTTCCCACCAAGCATCCCTAATTTGTATCTGAAGAGTTGACTGCAATGTTTGCCTTACCTCCTCCAAAGCCTGTCTGTAATTCTAAGTTAGCTGGGTATAACATTCAGTCACCATACCTTTTCAATATTTCCTATCCTCAAAGAATTTTCCTAGCAAGGAATTTCCCACCTGAGAGGATATTGTCAATTTACTCTTCTTCTTCCTAAAAGTGGTCTCATTTGAAGATACTGCCAAAACCAAAGATCAGACCCATCATCATTTTTGGATTGTAAAAAAAGAGTATAATGTTGTATGAACCAAGTCCCTTCAAAATATAACATCCTGCTGGATCCAAAAATACCATTGAATTGAATTATTTTATATATTATATCCAGGAGAGTTCCAAATTCTATCTCAGAGCCATATATAATTTAGATCTAGGACAATTCTTTTAATGGATGGGGAATATAAAATTTATACCGGGCCTGGTATCCATATCCCTTATAGACAGAGGTTACTTGCAAATGCCTAGCCCTCAATGTCCTATTTGGATACAGGATATCATTATTCCTTTGGGAAAACTTAGAAAGGTCCACTAGGTCATTAGCCCAGTAAAAAATCTATGAGTCTATGAATCTATATCTCATCTCAGCCTTAACAATGATTTTTGTGCAATAAATGGCAATTAAAGTCCTTCATTCCTGACTCATATTTAATATCCTCTCTTAATCTTGTAGTTACATACCTGATTCCTCTGTTTAAAACTTTCCTATCTAGGGTAAAATATCACTAGGATCCCCTGGCATCACTCCATCCATTCTTCTACCTACTTTTAATCTCCACCTTTAATTATCTTTTGAAGGAAACTTTTTTATTATTTTTTTTAAATAGCTTTATTGAATTATCACTTGTGACATAGGCAGATTTACATTTATATAAAAAGTAATCAAACTGTATTAACAAGTTCAAGTTTACACATATTATACTTCACATATATTGCTATATATCATGTAACCTAAGCAACATTAAATAAATTATTCAATTCTTGCCCTTTTTTTGTTAAACAAGAAACATCTTTATTAAACCATCACTTACAACTATGACATAGACAATCATACATTTCTATAAATGAAAGCAAACCACACCGACACAATCCTATTCACAAGCACTTTACATCACAAACCATACTGACACACTCCCAGTTGCAAACATTGTACATCATTTATAATCTACCCAGTCATTTTCAGTCAAACATTACATAGCTCATTAAGTCCTACCTTCTTTTAAACCTCATTCCTCCACTGTATGTATTGTTTCCACAATTCCTATTTTTCCTATATAGTGTGCTCCTACCCTTTTCTGTTGTTTTCTCTCTGTTACTACATTTACTGCTTCTAGTACAGATGGTTTAGATTTAGATTTCCATTTTATAGAAATTGTTTTTTTTGGTAGCCACCATAATTAGACACAGCAAGGCCTTACCATGTCTAGACAATTCCAATTATATATCATAGCTCAGAAAAATCATCTCCCCTATCACACCAATCTGCCCATCCAGCATCTCTAACAGTGCATCCTGCAGGCAATCCTTAAAGTCTGCCAACTCACTGTACTCCCAGAAAATATGTTCCCAGTTACTTCTTTATTCCCCATCACACCTCCAACATTTGTTGTCTACCTGAGGAAAAATTCTATGGAGTCTACTTGGGGTATAAACATATCTGTGTAACCTTTCCAAGCAAAAATCCTAAATCTTCTAAATTTTGTTGCACATTTCAGAGACATACATATATCCTCCCATTATTTCTTTGTGAATTACTTATCCAGTCTCTCTACCCAATCCTTTCTAACCTCCTCTGATTGATACTTATAGTTATCATGTAGTATTTTATATGCTCTACTAATTATTCCTTTTTTAATGACAGCTTCTGTTCTAGATTCTATTAAAAACTCTACTAGTGCTGGTCTTTCAATTAGGAACCCCCTATTTTTTTCTCTTTGTCTATACTCTGATATTAATCCTTGATAGGGAAGACAATCTTTAACCTGCAGTCCACATAAATTCTTTCCATCTTCACATTTCCCTCTCTATTCATTTGCTCCCAATACCTTGGTTCCTTTGCCAGTTTTCTCTAATAAATTCCAGCCCCCTCTTACCTATTGTCTATATCCCTAATTGCAGTCATTCCTATCAGCAGAATATCCTTTCTCCATTCCCATGTTGGTTTAGTTCTTAGGATACTTTCTCTTAATTTATAGATATAATATTCTGTATGATTATTGTTATTCTCCTTATAGGGCTGCATCCAAAATTCCAGTCTATCCTTATTTCTTGCACTTCTGACGTTTTATCATCATCCCTCTCTAGTTTGAATTGTAGTTTTCTGCTTGTGCTATGTATAGGAGCCTTAACTATATAACTCTGAAATACCCCTTCAAATCAAGGTATTCAAATCTACCCTGTTTTACTGGAAGAATCAGCTTATCCCACTTGACTCTTGCCGTCTTCTCCTCCCAGATGAAATTCTTCAACTCTTTATTAATTGTTATCTACAACTTCTCCTCTGGTTGATAAAAATATATCTGACCTGTGTAATAAGACTAAAGGCACTACAGACATTTAACTACTTGCATCTTATTATTGATATCAATATAATAAAACTTCCATTTTCTCAGTTTTTGTATTACCTTTTGTTTAGTCTCTTCCCACATATCCTTATCTGTCACACCAGAATCATTTTTAATCCATGCTCCTAAATACTTAATTTTATCATGTCTCCATAAATATGGATATTGCTGAACCAATTCATATGTGGGTACAAAATATGCCTTTGGTTTAGCTTGATTAATTTTGTATCCAGAGAAGATTTGAAAGTGTCTCAAAATGTTCCACAACACTGTAATGTCTCCTTCTGGTTTTGTTAGGTATGAAATAATATCATCTGCAAATAGAGCAAGCTTTTCTTGACTGCCATACCAATTATATATTTAAATTTCTGAGTCACTTATTTTCTTGGCCAATGGTTCTAAATAAAATGCAAATAACAAAGGGGAAAGAGGACACGCCTGTCTGGTTCCTCTTCTCAAGCAGAAATTATCAGAGAGGACCCACCCACTTTAATTTTTGCCTCTGATCCCTCATATATCCTCCTAGTCAACCTATATTCTTTCAGGAAATGCAAATGCTTCCATTGCCCTGCTCATAAAGTCCCAGCATACACTGTCAAATGTTTTTTCTGCATCATGACCCAATGACAACAATGGTATTTTCTTACATTCTGCCTACCTCTGGATCATCAGTGTTCTGTTAATGTTGTCAAATGTTTGCCTCTCCTCCACAAAACCACATTGATCCATATCTATCAAGTTTGGCATTGCTTTTGCCATTCTTTTAGCCATTACAGATATGAACTCTTTATAATAATGGTTTGTATTGAAATTGGCCTGTATGAAGCTGGATATGATGGATCTGTACCCTCTTTAGGTATTACAGCTACCTCTGCTTTCTTCCAGGATGTTGGTACTTCTCCTCCTCTTAAAATACTATTAAACAAAAACTTCCAGATCTTTAGCAGTTTTTCCATCCTAGCTTCCAAAATTCCACAGGAATACCATCTATTCCTGGGGACTTTCCTGTAGATTGGTTATACATCACAATTTTTATCTCATCTCCTCCTAACCTAAATGTTAGCACTCATCTACCTCTAAGAGTGGCGTATTTAATTCTTCCATAAAAATTTCCATTTGCATCTTTTCTTGATTTCCATATTTCTCTGCAGTATACAGACTTTCATAGAATTTCTTAAATATTTCTAATATATCTACAGGATCTCTTCTTACAGTCCTTGTTATAAGCTCCCTAATCTTGGCAACAGTTCCTACTGCTTTCTGTTGTCTGAGTTGTGCTAAAAGTTTTTGTGCTCTAGTGTCATTATCAAAAAACAGTTGCTTAACAGCAATCTTTCTAAACTCATGTGCATTATCAAGGTAATCCCTTATTTTCTGCTTAGCCTTCTGAAGTTTATCCTTTTCTTGTTCTGTGAGATTCACCCTGTTCTGCAATACTTTAACATTTGTCAGTCCCTCTCAATAATTATTGTTACTTCTTAACTGCAGATACTTTTCTTTTATTTCCACCCTATTTTTAAACTCCACCTTAAATTTAGTCCACTCCCTAGCTATATTTTCAGAAATTATTTCTACCCTATCGAATAGCTTCTGAATAATCTCCACTACCCATTTCTTAAATTCCTCTTTTTTAACAGATAAGTGGGAAAGTGCTAGTGCCTCATTTTTATTTCATTACCCTGTGTTTTTATTTTAGTTATTACTGACACATTATCTGAAATAGTTATAGAGTGCATATCAAGACCTTCAATTAAATACACATGTTCCTGTGAAATGTAAATTCTGTCTAGCCTAGCCAAGTTTTTATATCTTGGGGAATAATATGTAAATATACTCTGAACTCCTATTACTGAATTCACATCTTCCATGCCAAACATTTTCATAAACATCTTTAAAACTCTACCCTCCTTTGTTATACTTTCCTTTCTGCCCCCCCCAGACATAGCTTCACTACTCCAAATCAAATTCCAGTCCCCATCTATAAGTCATATTTCTTGCTGAAAACTAATTATTTCTCCCAGAATTTTCTTAAGCTCCCTTATAGCTGTTTTAGGTGGAATGTAAATACATGCCCGTGAAATCCTCCTCCCTTGCCAGTAGCCCCTTATCACTACAAATCTGCCATTATTATCTCTTTTATCCTCTTCTATCACTATTGGAGCTCCTCTTGCAATTAATGCAAGTACTACTCTCTTCCTTTGTTCCAGATATTCCACTAAATAAATCCACAAGCACCAGAGGAGAAAGGCAACGCAGACCTTGCTGGAAAATAGATTTATTGCCACTGTTCCGGCTGGAACACAAAAAATAGATCCAAAACTGTTCAAAGCACTAGATCCAAAACTGTTCAAAGTGCTTTGAACAGTTTTGGATCTAGTGCTTTGAACAGTTTTGGATCTATTTTTTGTGTTCCAGCCGGAACAGTGGCAATAAATCTATTTTCCAGCAAGGTCTGTGTTGCCTTTCTCCTCTGGTGCTTGTGGATTTAGTGAGTATTTGTTTGGTGCTAGCCTCCTTTTTTCTGCTTATTCCACTAAATAACCATCCTGAAAACCCTTCTTTATCAAATTCACATATTCAGTTCTTTCTAAGTGTGCCACCTGTAACATAACTGTTTGCACTCTATGTTTTTAATATAGTTCACTATTCATTCTATTTTGTATTTATCTGTGAGGCCATTGACATTTAAAGACAGAAACCATTATTGTATTAAAAAGTTATTATACCCACCTTTTATGTAGAACACCTTTTTTGCTAAATGTCTAGTTCCAGCATTTGTGTTATATGCATACACTGTTTGACAGGTTGAACTTTTATATAGTTGTTTCTTGTCATATCCATTTAAGCCTATGTCATATCTTACAAAACTTTTTGTTTTATTGAAAGCCATAAAACAAAAAACCCAATACTCCCGTAAAACCTATTAATTTAATACTAACAAACAAAATTATGTACATATTCAAATATTGAAGTTTTACCCTCCTAATAGGAACAAATGTCCCAAACTGACAGTCAAATGCACAGACATGAGTTAACTTTAAAGAAAGGTTATCCATGCTAAGACACATGGTGCAGCCTATGCTTCTACTAAGTGCTAACTGGTTTTGTCTTATCTTTATAGCCCTCCTAGCTGGAAACGTCTGAATGCTTTCAGAGAACACTATCTCTTAGCCAGTTTCTCTTTTCTTTTTTCCTCCAGCCAATCATTCTCCATCAGACTGTAATCAGTTTCTCTGTATCAGAGTGTTTCCATGGAGACAGGAGAACCAGACATTCAATTTCTCTTTATCAGATTGTTTCCATTGAGATATGAGGGCCAGATACAAAATTGCTACTAAGCATATATTCATTTGCTAGAAAAAAGCCTCACAACATTCAGTATTATTTTTCATTCACCCGCTTTCTTTCAAAACCTATCATTAAATCAATCCAAGGACCCCAATCCAGTCATTCTCCCATGCAAGAATGAGAAAAAGCACACCATTCCTTCCTCCATCATGCTCTTCCAAATGGGCTCCTCCCCTCTTCCTTTTCTGCATTGAAGTGTCTGCATATCTTAAAACTAAACGAGGAAAAAGAGAGAAGGGAGAAAGAAGGGGAAAAAAGGAAAACCAGCACCTATATACAATCCCCATTACACTTAAAAACAACTGAGAAAACTTTACTCCACAGCATGCAAATAAAATGATACACCACAAAAACAGTACTATTAAGAAAAAAAAATGTTTTCTTTACTTACAGTTAACTTTCTCCCCTCTACTTCCCTCCCCAAAGCATTCCTCCAAATATTAATGATATGAAGTAGGGCATATACTCCAGAGTCCCCCACAAGTCCAACAAATTCAGAAAAATTCCAATACTTCTAGATCTTCCCATTCTGTCATACCTCAGAAATACAATTACTGCATTGCATTCCCACATTAAGTTACTGGTTTTATTACTGTTCATCTCCATCTCCCAAATCTCATCTCTGCCCTACCTCCAGTGCACTCTTGATTCCTCCAGTCAACACTGGTACTCCCTTCACTCTCTCCAACATTCCCTGTTAAAACAGTGGAAAATGCTCCACAGGCACAGTCTCTCTGCAGTCCTCACCAACAGAAGAACAAAAAGCAGAATCTCCCCCTGCACCACAGCTCGCCTCCTGCTGGACAAACTTCTGCACCTCCTCTTTAGTATGCACTTCATCAAAAAATGATTCTGTCCCTCCAGGGAATAATACCCCTAAGACAGCTGGGCACAGCAGCTCAAATCCCACACCTGCATCTCAGCATTCCCTGAATAGTGGACTGAATTTAGTCCTCTTCTGCCTGGTGTACACCGAGTAATCATTCTTCACAAACACTTTGCTGTCTCCCACTTTCAGCATCTGTCCCTCTGCCACGGTTCCTCCAGAATCAACTCCCTGTGCTGGCAGGACCACATCTCCACCACTAAAGATCTAGGTTGCTTTCTCATAGCCAGGCACGGAGCACACACACACAATGTTCCCCAATGAACTCCTGTTGTGGAACACCACTCCAGCTGCCCATCCATGCCTTCAAAAAATCAGTGCAGTCTGTTACCTCCATCATCTCCGGCACAGCTGAAAATCTCAGGTTTTCTTTACATGCTCTGTCCTCGAACTCCTTCATCCTTTGAAGCATCTCTTCCTGAGCAGTCTCACACCAAGCCAGCACTTTCTTCACCTCAATCTCTGACATCCGCAGCTCCATCACCTCATCTGAATATCTGTCCAAAGTTTCCTTCATTTTGTCCAGCCTTACATTGCCTGTGTCAACATACTCCATCAATGTTTTGTTTATTTTAACCAGGTCTGTGTGCAGTTGTCTTATATATTCCTTTAGGTTACTGGAAGTCATTTCCATCACTGCCATACCCTTCATTCTCTGAACTGGCTAGAACTCCCTAATTAAATAGACTACCTCCAACTTACCACAGCACACAGACTTGTATTTCACCCAAATAAATGTCCAGCTCTAACAAACATCCCCCCCCCCTACACCCCTAATAGACCTCTGAAATCTGAACATCAAAACCTAATTACTATCCACAAACCTAAATGATGGCTGGCCAACTTCTCCTCTCTTTCTCACTAGGCAAGAAATGGAATTCTCTCCCATCCACACTTAGGACAATAGCTAACTCAGAAAACTTCAAAACCCAGCTTTTCACTTACTTGTCCTTCAAATGGAAATGCACCTGGTTTCACCCTATCTAATTCTATTTACCAAATGCCCTGAGGAGGTTTCTCTCCTAGGTTCCTAATCTCTCTAATACCCCAATAACTATCTCCTTGTGTTGACTCAAGCTCTCTGCAATTGCTTCTCAATACATGATTTCATCTTTGTAAATATTGTAAATAGCCTCTTACTTCAAAGGGATGCATGTAAAGTGTTTCCTTACTTTAAACGTTTGTATGTATAATGTTTCTACGATGATTGTATGTATAATGTTTCTACACTTCAATTGTAATGAAGGTATATTTCAATGAATCTCTACTGTACAACCATCAGATATATCAAAATTATCTTTGTTGATCAAGCCTGATACGGAATGTACATATTGGTGAACTGTACTTTATTTCTGTAACTTCCTTACTTTTGTAACCTTACTGTTTTATGTTCTATGGAGCTTTTCTCCCTGGGCCTCCACTGCAAATGGGCACACTTGTGCCCAGTGGGCCTCCCCGGTTACCAAACTGAAATAAAATAAAATAAATAAATAAAATAAAATTTCTGGAGGTTGCATTGCTTTCCACTGAACAGCTGCAGAACCCTTCCCAGTCTGTGTTTCCTCCTCACCCCCTGTAACCAGGTGCTCTGTATCTCCTTTTCCATTGCATCCAGGCAGTACACCCACCAGCCAGTCACTTAAATTCACCCATAAACACAAAAGTCCACTGTTCCTCTCTGTTGAGTCTCTGCTTCCACATTGGGAGACCCAGAGTCAAGCTGTTACTCAATGTGCAGCCATCCTGGAAGTCCTTCTTTTTAAAGGACTCCTGGCATTTTGTTTTTGGATTTGTTTTCCATGATACCTCATGATATTGGTTTGACTTTGCAATAATTTTGTACTTTTTGAAGGGGAGCTCTTTTACCAAAAAAGTGGTGAGTCAGTGGGGGCTGCATGTGTCTGATAAATGCCAACCTGGTTTTAAGAACCTGGGAAAAATGTTTTGTGCTTAATTCAACCTACTTATAACATTGTATGCTGTATCTTAGATTTTGTGGATGGCATATTTATTCTATGGGATTGTGGTGAACCACTGTTACAAGTTTTTGACTTATTTAAACCATACAACTTATTTCCTTTCCTTTACTCATAGTTCTTATTCTGACTGCATCAATTTTAGATGTTTATATATCACTAAAGATGGGAAAGTTAAAAACTGTTTTCTAATATCTACGGGAATCCAATCTTCTCCAATTTCTATTTGCATTATGAGAGTTGTCATTTAAGTAAACAGAAAAACAGTCTGGTTAAGGGCAGCTTGCCCATTAGTTCAGAGTGATGTAAGAGGATAATATGTTTATGAATGAGTTTGACAAGTTTTGTGACATGCTTGTAGCCACAAGAGGAGCTCCGTGAGCCTGCGAGGCAGGAGGTTATCTAGGGCAAAAAAAAAAAGTTCAGCTTATATTGTGGGGCAGCTGTGTCATGTCTATGCGTTCAGACAAAGATGGAATAAAATTTGACAAAATCATGGTGCTGACCTACTGCATATGGCAGATGCAAGTTCAATAAAAGATACTGTTACTAAACACTGGGGTATTTTTTTCACATGCTGAAGGAATGGGTGAAGTTCTTGGCACACCTCCCAGTTTTGTTTTGAAGAGATTAAAACATTTATAGAACTGTTTTGAATGTGGTCAATTCAGTTTTGAAGGATTCTATATAAAGGGGTTTAGTACAAATAGATGTGGTAGGTGCTATCAATGCTTTTACAATAATGTGCAGGACAAGGGCATGGCATTGACACTAGCCAGTACTTTGATAAAATGTGGATAGTCCTGCAGAGGTAAAGCTGTAGTTTATTTAGCCTGCTGTGCCTTTTGCAATGCATTTTATGTAGGTAATCCCAAAAGGTGTTAGAAAAAAAGGATATATGAACATCTGTACAGCTTTCATAAGGGTAACCCCTGAAATGCATTAAATACACATACATGTAATAATTTCAGAAAATTTCTATTTAATGTTTTGGATATGGTTCACTAAAGTAAAATGGAATGGAAATCGGAAGACCCCTTTAAATTCCAAGAAACTTTATTGGAAACTCAGGTTAACCTCTGGAGTTTTACCTGGGCTGAATGAACACATTTGTATTAGTAGTGTATTAAAAATGCAAGCTACAAGATTGTAGTTATTCATTCATTGTTTTATATCAGCTCTTAGAACAAACATTTTTAGAATATCTAATATATGCATAAGTTTTTTTTTTCATTTTCCACTGTTATAATGTGTATTTTTTTACTGTTGCATGTGTTTTTAAGAGGCTTTCAGCTTTGTTCAGGTAATCTTTTAGTATTTAAGTTGGCCTCCAGTTTTTTTTTTTCATTCTGGTGAAGTTCTCACTTTGTTTGGGACAAAAGCACTCAGGAAAATACTTTCTAGTGTTTGCCTTTGGTTGCTGTTCCATTTACTTCACAGTGATTTGTTATTTTTGGTTATTAGAGTGGCTTTCTCTGAACTGCGGTGGTGGTGCTGCAGTATCGTTGTCACCTCACAGTAAGACATTGTCCTGTTCGATTCTCAGCTAGAGCGTCTTCTGTGTGGAGACATGCGTGAATGGGCGTACTTTCGTTGAAGGTTGTGCGTCAGGGCAGGCAACTCGGCATGTAAAAATCTACTGCCAATCATTAGCAGACCAGAGTTCCACTGTGGCGACCCCTAACCGGGGAAAAGCCGAAAGACACAACAAGAGTGGCTTTCTCTGGGGCTGTGGTGTTGCAGCGGTTAGCATTGTCGCCTCACAGCCAGAGGTTCTCCTTTTTGATTCTCGGCTGGAGAGCCTTCTGTGTGGAGTCTGCATGTGCTCCCCGCAGTTGTATGACATTTAAAGACATGCAGGTAGGTGCATGTATGAATGGGTGTGCCTTCTTTGAAGGTTGGGCATCGGGCTGGCAACTCAGCACCGTAAAATCCACTGCCAATCATTAGCAGACCGGAGTTCCGCTGTGGCGACCCCCTAATCGGTAAAAGCTGAAAAACTTTAGAGTGGCTTTCTCTGTTTGCCTGGTGCCAGGATTTGTCTTGTCTACTAGATTAAATATCCTAAACCCCCTTTCACCTTATCCCATTAAAAATTCTCTTTTTCATTATGTTTTATTGGCTCTATATTACATGACCAAAAATCCCAAAACACGAATGACCTAAAGGTTGAAAATGCAGGACCTCGAACACACTATTCTGGGGGGGCTGTGCCCCCCCCCCACTAAATATATATACCAACTCCGAGATCGCACTACAGTGAGGAAAGGGCAAATATTCCAATCCTCATTGTACAGTGATCTCACAAAAAGCAGATCAAGATCCAGCATTTCCGACCATTAGGTCGTTTGCTATTTTAAGCTTTTGGCATTCTAATAGGAACCCTGTTTTATTTACATATTTTATATTTGTTAACTGGAAGGTGAGGTATACTAAGGGCCAATTTCACTTATGACCTAGGCAAGAAGGCATGGGCATTCGCATAAGAAGTTACATAAAATTAATTGGCGCATTAAATACAGAACATTTATAATACATACTTCACATAATACACAAGCACACAAAGGACATTACCATTTTATTATAACAGTGTTTGTCAACAGCAATAATTTACTTGGCAATATATTTGTGTAACACTGCAAGGTGGTAGGTTAGCAGCATTATTTCCTCAAAATGTTGAAGAACATGTCCTAATATTCTTCTTTTAGGTGTTCTTTAGGTTGTTTTTTAAATAGGACATAGTTTCTAGATTTTTTTCATGTCTTGTAGGATCACATTCAAACATGATGGTAATATTTTGGAAAATGAGTTTTCATCTAAAGCTAGACTATAGGGTGGTTTGCATAAAAGGGTACCTTCCTTGCTATGTAGAACAAAGTTATGCTCTTTTTAAGTTTATTTCCCAAGGTTGAGCAGTAAGTGTTACAGAGCATTTTGTAGTATTTTGTTTTCTGCAGTAGGGAAATAATAAGAGGGGTGGTTAATGAGACAACTGGCTACACGTATTCTAATACTGAAATTAGAATTCTGATTGCAATGATTTACCTGGCTCCTTTGGTCAGGATGTGCTAAATATTATATGAAAATTTGAGATAGTTTATATCATTATCCACTTTGGCTTGTGTGTGTATTTGCAAGGACAAATGCACTCTATTTAGTTTTGGGTGTACTCTGTTGGCATATGTCTCAAGGTAGACTGGCTACTGGGAAGGCTAGGTTTGAGCGTAGTACCCTTCATCTTGGAGATGAAAACACATGACGTGTTCATGGAAGGTGGTAAGAATCCAACACAGTGATGGGCAAAACATGCAAATTTCACACAGACAGTGACAGGAGGTCAGGATTGAACCTTGTACCAATGAGAAGAATACCTTGGCCATTATGCGAACAATGTCCCTATGCAAATTTACAATATATGTTATGCTAATTATCTGTCATTTTTACATAATCCTTCTTTCTGCATTCTATTATTTTTATTTAAAATTCTAAATTCCTTTTTAAGCTTGCTTTTCATTGCAGTCCGCCAGTCCAGCAATTTGTCCAATTATCATACATAAATTACTTCTTTTCATGGCATCTCAATAAACCTTCTCTCCCCACCGATACCGTCCAAACATTCCAAAGACATCTGGAGATATTCTTTTCTCCATTTTCTCTTCCATAATCCCCCAAAGGAACAAAGAATAGCTCTGTGTTTAGAAAAACTACAGTATGTACATCTCCCCTTTCCCTCTCCAAACTCTGCCTACATATAATAAAACCTGTAATGCTTGGAATATTACCCCTTTTAACTATAACTGCCATTATGCATCATCATTATGTCCCCTCATGGCTTACCATCTTTATCCTTGCTCTTATACTGTCCTAACTATTGCACTACTTACTCTACATTTAAAATCCCTGTTCAGATCACATCGGCGTCAGTCAAGGCACACATCTCATTTTTTTCCACAATTTCAGCTTTTCTTCCTGTAAATATGCATACATAATCAACTTAGCATAACTGTCCTTAAACCATATATCTGATACTATAACTCTCCCTGGCTGAGTATCAATATGACATAAAACAGATCTATGTATACTTCCCATTTACCAGTGTTGCAACTCTTGAGCATTCATTTATACTTTTAACCCAGAAAACCCTGTTCTCTTCCAAATTTAAACAATTGTTAATTTAGTTCATGCTAAATCATATATACTGAAGGTATAAACACATTACACTGTTACCATAACCAGTGTGCTGACGCCTCCTTAGACCAGACTTTAAAATAGTAACATTCAAAGAATGAATGTTTTGTCTTCCTCGGTGTTATAGTAGGTTGTTCTCCCTGATGTAGCTTCTTATTCTTCTTCCCCATTCTTGTTCTTTGACCCCACCCCCATTCTTGTTCTTTGACTCCACCCCCATCTTGTAGAATATGCCCCCTCAGAAGCAGAAGTCTTAGCTGCTCTAGAACCTTTCATCATGTCTGCCTGTAATAGCTCAGCATTAAGAAGTTCCAACCTTCCATGTGTATTTCTGCTCTGCTGTTTTGGAACTTGAAAGCTCTCTAGAAAAGTAGTACCGATTGCAGGCCATTGTCTTCATTACAGGTATTACCTGCCTTCCTCCATAGCTTAATTCCCAGCATGTTAATTTATTTATTTGACTTATTGATTTCTTTATCACATAGGCCTACTAGTCACAAGCTTCTTTACAGTGATGACCTTGGACCACTACCTGGTTAGATTACTTGCTCAGAGTCGTGTAAAAGTCAAATGAAGAATCAAGCCCTGAATACAGGATGAAGCTCATTGGCTGCTCATATCCAGACTTCTCAACTTTCCATATTTTGGAGGAATGTAACTATTTTCAAGCATGATTTACCCCTGCACATGATATACATAACTTTCTTGGTATGTCCCTGTTTTCAGGCTTGATTTACCCCTTCACACACTTTTCTGATCTCCCCTCATATGTGATTTTTGAAGCTCCCCAATACACAGAAAACCATACTATATGACCATCCTACCAGTAGCAACAATAATGTAAAGAAAGTAGACACACATCTTACATCGCTCTTTTTCAGAAGCAAAAATAAGTTACCTTTCTGTCAGAATTTTGCAATGCAATTCATTAAAATCTACAGATTTTACATGCTCTCTTTGATAGTCTTTTATTTTTACAGCATTTTTGTCAGTCTCTGTTTCTTTAAACATGTGTTTCTGAGTAGTATCCCGTATTCCTACTGGAACAAGAAGAGGTTTATGCTATTTGATATTCAAATGTTATGCTAAGTAGATATCGCTTCTTTTCAAGGGCTTTTGTTCCTCTTTTGAGACATACGCTCACAGCCTTAATCATCAGCACTAAACTACTATTTAGCTTACCTTTTCTTTTCTTTTTCCACTGAATTATGTCAAAGAAAATCTAACACAAAGTGCCCCCCTCCTCCACACATTTAAAGCATTTAGCAGTACACCCTAATTTGGAATGCTCTTTACCCTCACAAATATCACATTTTTTTGGGAGGCAAGCTCTTCGTGAATGACTCATAAAAACAAAACTTGCAGCACTAAGATAACTATATAATACAAAATACATTTGAGTTTATTAACAAATATAATATTGGGTAAAAGAAAAACATCTTGATTAGCAATGGTTAATTACAGGTACCCTTCCCACCTCCTAAACTGCACTTCCACATTGTCAGTAGTTTTAAGTATGCCATGCTTCAGCAATTCCGATGTCTCATCCTCACTAAAACAAAATCTGTTTCAGACTGTATATAAAATTCCCAAGTCTTCCATAAATAAGGATTCCAAAATACAAAGTCTCATCAAAGTGTTCACGTCTAATGTTCCCAAAATAATCTTCTAGAAATCACAGATGTTAAGGGTTTAGGCTTCAGATACTGAAGCAGTAAAACATTTCATCTTTCTGATTAGACACTAAAAAATACAGATCCTTCTATCCTTCACATAGTTGGAAATTTACATCAGCATCTCCCACTGGCAAGCTATGACTAGCAAGCCATATGGTTATGAAACCTATACTCTCTGAGCTATGATTAGCAAGCCATGCAGTTATGGAATGCACGCTCTCTAATGCATGTACAAAAACTGCACATTTGACCTCCACTCTCTACTCAGTCACTACTAACTTTCAGCCATAAATCACATATGCCTCATATCAAAGTGAAGGTGAATTTCCCTACTATTTTGGTCAACAACATCTCCCTCAAACACTAGGGCATACAATTTCCAGGCTGTATATGGGTGTGAGTGGGAAAGCTGACTGGATCCATATTATCAGTCCCTTCAGTACCAGTTTTTGCATTGTTTCTGCAATCATTTTGAGCTAAGGCAAATGCTTCATGAATAAAATACACTTTTCCTGTTCCAAGCTACCTAGACCTAAAGGTTTTGTAATACTGTTACTGATTCCATTAACCAATCAGATAAGTTTTGCATTTCGCCTTTCAAACTTGAAAAAAGGCTGAAAATATGATTTAAAGTAAATGTCTGACCAGCTTGTATTTGGTGTTATAGGAATGTTAACTTCTAGGATTCCAGTTGTTAAGATGTCCACCTATTATTTAATTATTCTTTATTACAGAACTGTTTCCCAAAGGTACGTGGAAGACCTGTACTTGTACTAATATGGACAAAGTGCAGTAGAGATAAATGTAATAATACTATCCAATGTGTCCATCTTAAAACCGAGAGTGAGATTTTTGAGAGGTTATACATTAGTATTTCTTCTGTGTCTCAGATAATTTACACTTTCTCATAAAACCATGAATTTCACCATGGAATATCACTGAAACATCAATTACTAAGCTACCTTCAGGTATATATACATACATTTTGGTCATGGTCATGTTACCACACCTCTTCATATGCTTTTAATAGGACTGGTCATAAGAAGATTCTTCAGGCAAGATGCTGGTCTTAAGGAAATTGTATGCCTCTAACAGTCACTCACCTCCCATGTTCTCTGTGTTATTATCATCAGCTTTCCTTCCATTTCAACTCTTTTATTGGTTTACCTTCATATTGTTGGAAATGACAATATCGATGGCACATTTGGGTGAACCAAATGCGCAAATTTCAAACTTCGACATTCTCAGAAGTTCGAAAATCAGCAAATTGAACAGCTGATTTACTGATTTTTTAACTAAAATGTCGAAGACAGATCGTAATGCAGGGGGGCAAGCCCCCTGCAGCCCCCACACCCCCTACATTAATATATTAACTCCGAGATCGCACTACAGTGGGGAAAGGGATCATTTCCCAATCCCTGCTATAGTGCAATCTGCATTCACAATGTCGAATCTGCAATGAGCAAATGCAAATGTGCATTCGCCCATTGCAAATTCGGACAATTTTTTTTCGAGGTTTTGCCACTTTGAAAACCTTCTTTCACACAGAGTAGATTCGCATGAGTGCATAACGCAATTATGAAGGTAAACCCTTTTATCCTCTACTCATCCAGGTTTTCATCCTCCTCCTCTTAAACAAATTCTATGTGTCACCTCCTTCTCCCTTTTACACTCCTTTCCTTCCAGTTACATTACTTTTAATTAATTTGGAGATACTTTTTTAAAGTCCTTTCACCTTTTTGTCCTAGCTCCCAGTGCCTTTCTTCATTTGTATTAACATTTTATTACTGTCTAAACTAAGAGCCTGTCTATGCTTACGTCGACACTTCTCATCTCAATATGTTTATCCTACCAAGTATCTCACTGGCTTTCCTCTTGGATATATTATGATGGCTGATTGCAAACTGGAACTTGAGACATCCTGCTGTTTGTTGTTATCATTTAAACAAGTGTGACAACATCATAAGTGGAATGTTGATAGGTTGATGTAATTAATGTCAGCTTCAGAGAAGAGTGAGAAGGTGATTGATTAATTTTACCCTTTTCTCTGAGTCTTTGTGGTCTTGGGGTTTGTGTACACACACACACACACACACACACACACACACACACACACACACACACACACACACACACACACGCGCACACACACACACACACACACACACACACACACACACATACACACACGCACGCGTGCGCGCGCACACACACACACAGGTTTAGGTCAGATGATTGAGTTTTCAGAAACTTGAACTTTAAATGGGCAAGATCATATGCTCGACTTTCAGAGTTTCAGAAAACTCAAAGCATTTGTACGGAGATCATGGTACAGTGAGAATCGGAGAGTTTACTCTTTTCCCCATTGTAGTGTGATCTCACAGTTGGTATACATATAATTTGCAGGGTGCTGAGGTGCAGCCCCCCCCCCCCCATGGCCCCCTGCAAAAATGTAAATTTTTGTTGTTTTATTTCATTTGAGTTTTCAGAAAGCCAAACATATGGTCTTGACCATATGAAGTTCATGTTTCCGAAAACTCAATAATCTGACATCCCGCCCAACACACATAGACACACTGGGATGTAGGCAGGGGGACAATTTTGTTTTATCATGCTATAGTATTAATTAACTATGCATTGATTAAATGAAACATAATTTTTTATAGCCCACCCCAAAGAAACTGAACAAAAGCCATGAACTGTTGTGCAAATAAATAACTGAAAAGTTAGGTAAAAAAATGATAGGATTCTAGTCCAGTGTATATTTTTATCAGCATATGAACTCTGTTACCTTGTTCAAAAGCCTTCAGTTGGTGTGTGCAGAGCGAGAGTGGAGGTGTGGCTAAGAAATACCTGCTTAGGTAATTGCCAGCATCAGCTAAATAAAACTGGTGACACCATGTTAATCTTGAATGACAGCAAATGTAGGACCAAAAAATCAAATGGCCCTACACTACATATATTGAGGTAGTGCTGAGGGGCCACAAATACATGAAAAAAATATGCTAGCTAACCAGAATATTGCTAAGGAGGCTTAAGTATTCTGAACAAAGCCAACAATAATGAGGGACAAAGCCTTAAAATCAGGGACAGTTTTAAATATAACTCCAATTCACTTAAAAAGTTAACAAAATAACAGATTTTGCATCAGCATGCATTTTCTAGCAATGAATATGAACCTCTAATGCCTAGTAGCATTTAATGACCGTATCCCTTTGTGATGAGACAGAGAATCAAAACTTTTATGAAGGATGGAACCAGAATTTGAGGCAGACACAGGATATGTTTCACAGGGATTTGGGATCAGTTGTTGCACTTTGTATATTTACTCTTTTTCCTTGTCCTAAACGTACGTTACACTAGCACTCTCAGAAAATGAGTTAGTAACATATTAGGAAAGGAAGCAGTCTCCATTGTAGCTTATTACTAATAATGTCACAGTTTTGTGTTATATGTTTGGACTCGTACATGTTCTAACAGTATTGTATTGGTGTACTGGAAATCAAAATCTCAGAGACAAAGCAGCTTAGGGCACTATTTCAAAGATCCTTCACCAACACAAATCCAGCTTGCCAGTATAATAAATGCAGAAAAGAGGAAGCACCTTCTAGGGGCTTCCAATTCTGAGCTTGGACACACCCATTTCTTTCAAGAGGTTAGAAGAAACATGCAATGGGTACAAGAGGCCACCCAAGGTACTTGTGACTTAAAGATTATACTTTTTCTATTATTTGAAAGAAATTAGTCAGTGAAGGAATGCATCTAGAATGCAAGAAAGTTTATTGATTGCAATATGAAAGTATATAGAGGGACACCAGTGTAAGTCATTGTACACTGAAACTGATAAGGAAAACTCAGATATTATCCACTTTTGATTTACTCATGGATTTACAGAGTAATAATCTAAATACTTCTTGAGTTTTGTACATGGTGTGTGTGTGTGTGTGTGTGTGTGTGTGTGTGTGTGTGTGTGTCTATATATCTATATATTATCTCTGTGTGTCTCTCTCTCTCTCTCTCTCTCTATATATATATATATATATATATACCTATATATATCTATATATATCTATATATATATCTATATCTATATCTAATCTATATATATATATATATATATATATATATATATATATATATATATATATATATATATATATATATATCTTTCTCTCTCTCACTCTCACTCTCTCTCTCTATATATATATATATATATATGTATATATATATATATATATATATATATATATATATATATATATATATATATATATATATATATATATATATATATATATTCACACACACACACACACACACACACACACACACACACACACACACACACACACACACACAGACACACACACACACACACACACACACACACACACACACACACACACACACACAAGCACAAACTTTTACAGACAGAGATACAATATAATAATGTGCATATGCAAGGTAGAAATACACTGACTTGCATTTTATTTCCTACGTTCCAAAATGAAGCCAGCAGTGCTTTTCTAAAGCTGTACACAATGTTCTATCAGCTGTGATTTAATCATTTGTGTTTTCAATGAAAAGTTTAGTTCAATTGTAACACTTTTCTGTAGATGAAATGTGGCTTAAGTGCTGTTCACCCTTTACAAGGTATCATTCTGTTCAATAGTACAGGCTTTTTCTAACACCATGTCTTAATTCCAGCCCATATATTTTTACTGAGTTTGTGCCCCTAATATTCTGTCGTATGCTGTTCCACTTAAGATCAACACTTACTGATAAAGACAATTTCTTCTCCTAGACTTTGGTTTGAGGTACAGGAAGCAAAACTTGTCCCTACATAATAGCCTTTTTTTCAATGAAATGCAATAATTGAAAAAATAATTTAATGGGTCTCATTTCATTATGAAAGAAACTTACCATAATCAAGGAACCTCCTATCCTTGATCACAGCAGCAAGAGCATTTTTGTTTGACTAGTCCTGAAGAGTATGCTATATACAACAAAACTAATAATTTTGTTGTACTAGTCCTGAAGAGTATGCCATATACTACAAAACTTGTAATTTTTGCTCTACTAATCCTGAAGAGTATGCTATATACAACAAAACTAATAATTTTGTTGTACTAGTCCTGAAGAGTATGCCATATACTACAAAACTTGTAATTTTTGCTCTACTAATCCTGAAAAGTATGTTATATACAACAATGTTTGCAATTTTTGTTGTACTAGTCCTGAAGAGTATGCCATATATGACAAAATTTGTAATTTTTGTTCTACTAGTCCTGAAGGGTATGCCATATACAACAAAATGTTTAGCCCTGGTTACTTTTCATTGGGTACCTTTAGCTCCACTGCTCTACTAAAACTTAATTGACCCACAAAACACCCTATGTTGTCAGTGATGCAGCCAGTGGTAATATTCCATTTGTATCCTTGTGCTAATAGCTCTGGGGACTGCTGTATATGCTACAAATGCTCTGGGGAGCACTCCCTGTGCTACAAATACTCTGGGGACTGCTGCCTGTGCTACAAATGCTCTGTGGACAGCTGTGTGTGCTAAAATGCTATGGGGACTGTTCCCTGTGCTACAAATCCTCAGGGAACTGTTTCCTGTGCTACAAATGCTCTGAGGACTGCTCCCTGTGTTACAAATGTTCTGGGAACTGTTCCCCATGCTACAAATGTTCTGAGGACTGCTCCCTGTGCTACAAATGTTCTGGGAACTGTTCCCTGTGCTACAAATGCTCTGGGAACAGTTCCCTGTGCTACAAATGCTCTGAGGACTGCTCCCTGTGTTACAAATGTTCTGGGAACTGTTCCCTGTGCTACAAATGCTCTGAGGATGACGCTCTGTGGTACAAATGCTCTGGGACTGCTGTTTGTTCTACAAATGCTCTGGGTACTGCTCCCTGGGCTACAAATGCTCTGGTGACTGCTGTTTGTGCTACAAATGCTCTGGGGACTGTTCCCTGTATTACAAATGCTCTGGGGACTGCTTCCTGTGCTACCAATGCTCTGAGGTCTTCTTCTTGTGCTACAAATGCTCTGGGGGCTGCTCCCTGTGCTACAAATTCTCCAATGGCTGCACCCTGTGCTACAAATGCTCTGGGGACTGCACCCTGTGTTACAAATGCTCCGGGAACTGTTCCCTGTGCTACAAATGCTCTGGGGGCTGCTCTCTGTGCTACAAATGCTCTTGGGACTGCTGCCTGTGCTACAAATGCTCTGGGTATTACTCTCTGGGCTACAAATGCTCTGGGCACTGCTCCCTGTGCTACAAATGCTCTGGGGACTGCTGCCTGTGCTACAAAGGCTCTTGGGACTGCTGTCTGTGCTACAAATGCTCTGGGTACTGCTGTCTGGGCTACAAATGCTCTGTGGGCTGCTCCCTGTGTTACAAATACTCTGGGGACTGCTCTTTGTGCTACAAATGCTCTGTGGGCTGCTCCCTGTGTTACAAATGCTCTGGGTACTGCTCTCTTTTCTACAAATGCTCTGGGGAATGCTCCCTGTGCTATAAATGCTCTGGGCACTGTTGGCTGTGGTACAAATGCTCTGGGGACTTCTGTCTGTGCTACAAATACTCTGGAGACTGCTCCCTGTGCTACAAATGCTCTGGGGGCTGCACGCTGTGCTACAAATGCTCTGGGTACTGCTCCCTGGGCTACAAAGGCTCTGGGGACTGCTGTCTGTGCTACAAATGCTCTGGGGATGGGTCTATATCACAACGTCAAAGACGCATTACTTCGAATGCACCTTCATCGAACCCATAAAAACGAAAACTGAAAACAGCAAAACTACATATGAGCGATTTCTTTCCCTGGGAAAGAAATCGCTTGTCCAAAAAAAAAAGATATCACTACGCACAAAACAAAGTGGGGGGCTTCGCCGCTCATATGCCCAATGTGGGGGGCTGTGCCCCCCACACCTCCTAACTAAATATACCAACTCCAAGATCGCACTACAGTTTACAAAACAGCAAACTACTGGAAGCGGGCAAGCGATTTCTTTCCCAGGGAAAGGAATCGCTCATATGCCCCTTCCCTGTTTTCAGTTTTCATTATTTTAAGTTCGGCGAAGATGCATTCGAAATTATACATCTTCAGTGATCTAATAGGAACCCTCTGGTGACTGCTCCCTATATTACAAATGCTCTGGGGACTTCTCTCTGTGCTACAAATGCTCTGGGGGCTGCTGTCTGTGCTACAAATGCTCTGGGGACTTCTGTCTGTGCTACAAATGCTTTGGGGACTGCTGTCTGTGCTACAAATACCCTGGGGAATACTTCCTGTGCTACAAATGATCTGGGGGCTACTGTCTGTGCTACATATGCTCTGGGGGCTGCTGTCTGTGCTACAAATGCTTTGAGGACTGCTGTCTTTGCTACAAATGCCCTGGGGAGTGCTCCCTGTTCTACAAATGATCTGGGGGCTGCTGTCTGTGCTACAAATGCTCTGGGGACTGCTGTCTGTGCTACAAATGCTCTGGGGACTGCTGTCTGGGCTACAAATGCTCTGGGGGATGTTCCCTGTGTTACAAATGCTCTGCGGACTGCTGTCTTTGCTAGAAATGCCATGGGGACTGCTTCCCTGTGCTACAAATGCTCTGGGGGCTGCTCCCTGTGCTACAAATGCTCTAGGGACTGTTCCCTGTGCTACAATTGCTGTGGGGACTTCCCCCTGTGTTGCAAATGCTTAAATGTCAGCACAGCACAATAAGGTAATATAGTTTGCTGTCTGCTGTGTTTCTCAAACCATTTTTGTGTAGCAGTTTATTTACATCTGCTCCATTAATGTGGCATGACTAATACTCCTCCTTATCACTCAGATATGTGGTGTTACAGCTTTCACTTTGAATGGTCAAAATGCAACCAGCTGAGGATCATAATCCCTTCACTCCATTCCCCGAAAAAAGGCCGAAGAAACACATTTTAAGTGTTTATTTGCAGGAGGGCAAGCCCTCATGCATCCCCCAATGTGGGGGCAAGGATCCTACACCCCCAAACTTATATATACCAACTCCAAGGGTGCACCCAATTGAAGAAGGGGTGGAAATTACCCCTGAAAAGGCATAATTGCTGGCACAAGTTGCTGACAATTACTTTTTATAAAGAAGCTCCAGTCCTGGGAATTTTGAACCTCAGTCAAATGATGCTCAAGAAATGAATCTTCATGAATCTGTAGGTAGCAGGTATTATACTTGTTGATATGGTTTACCACATTGTTTGATTCAGCCCTCTAAAGTTTCATGCAAGGATGTCTAAATTCAGATCTTACATTATGATAGAAATGTTGACACAAAATCATTTCTGAGATGCCATATTTTAGCATTTTACTGGTTATAACTTTTTAAAAAGGTCACTTCCATAAGAATGAAGAGAAATCTGGATAAAAAACTGAAGACATTATTAAATCATACAAAATAACTGGGAACCAGACTAACAGAGGAAGAAATATCAATACTTAAGGCATGCCAGCCATCATGCTGCATATTTCTTACTTTTAGGCAGCATGACCTAACATAATAAGGATGTTGAGAGCCACATTGGGAGGAAATTAAACGTTGCTCCCTCATTACAAGGAACGTTCCTCATCTGGGGTCTTAAAAACGTCATGTTCCTGAAAGTTCCACATTGAAAGGGTCTGTCACACTTTCAGTGTTAACAATTTTTTTAACTGATATTCATGGTAAATAGGGATTCAGGCACCTAGGCAGTGCAACACCCACCTGTGAGACAGCTGGATGTGGACACATGGCAGGATGACAAATTAACTGCAGTGACAAAGGACTGTGGACAATTCCCTGTCAGAATTGAGGGAACCCCTACACCCTAACCACAGGAGGCACATACAAACCCCCACAGTGATACACTGTGCACCCCCTTAGAAGCCACCATGTGCAACTGTTAGTGGAAAATCTGGCTGGCATAGCATGCCACGTGGGCAGGAAAGTGGTACCATGGAACCTGTGTGCTATGGGCAAAGCCTTTATTAATTGAATATGCAATGTGATGTGTGTTGTGCTTGGTGCATACGAAACTCAAACAGTATCATAATTTGTAGAAATGTGCCACAGCACGGAGGAAATCCTGCACATCAGTGTAGTCACACTTATGTTGTAAGATGTGCTTTAGGTGATGCTCCCTTACTACAATAGCCTTCCTACGCGGTGTTACAGGCATCCCCCTCAGAAGAGATTCACGTCGGGTATCCGTCAAGTTCTGCTCCTGCTGCAGAACACATAGAAGGTCGGCTAGCTGTACAGTAGGGCGACCCAGTAATACCTTCAGCCGATGATGCCATGCCTCCACCTGGTTGTTAGTACATGGGAAGTCCATCTCAGAGACATCAGACACATTCCAAAACCGCAAAGGGTATGACGATGGCATTCGTGTCTGTACTGAACAGCGGGATGCATACTTGCGTGGTCGGCCTCGGACATAATGATGGTCTAGAAATATGCCAATTGGCTGAGCACATTCCGGTAAGGAAGCCACAATGTCCAGAAATGCAGGGACAACATCATCCAATGGTAGGAATGCCAATGCTATTAGCTTGCGGATGGCAATGGGGAAAACAGTGTCCGTGCCATAGAGGGTGACAAGGTGGTGATGCTGGATCTGGCGCCAGATGATCTGTGCAAAATGGAATAGGCATCCCTTCAGAATACTCCTAGGGAATGCCTTCCAGCTGGCATGAATTGCTGCCTTCTCAAAATCAGTCATAATATACTGTGGAGACAAGGTGCATCCCTGTTCAGCAGCCATACCCTTCAGCACCTCCCACAAAGTGGTGTATGCAGACTCCGACTTCCGTGTCATGAGACAGTACACCAGGGGTACGATCCTCGTTGAGTTGGGGGTGCCAATACAGCCATGTAATGTATATAGCTGGCGACATATATCAGCCCGTGTGGGAAAGGTGCCATCACCAAGAACGATTTCGGACCTGCACAGGTCAGTTAGTTTCTGTGTTGTAGTAAGTAGTACCAAGGAAGCAGTACCATCCATATCTGACCTTCTACGAAGGATGAAGCTGCCACTACGGAGTGGATACTGGCTGACATCAATATCTGCAAGTGTTGCTGGAGGTGTAGCCATGGATGCTCATGCCCGCTGCCGTATCCTGGTTATGCTTCTACGAAGGGTCGCACGACAAGGCATCTCCTGCAGTACATTGTCATCTGCTGTGCCTAGGACACTCTGCATTACCAAGCTTGGCAATTCATTACCAGTTACTGCCCTCTGCCACAGTTCTGTTCGCAGTGTAGCCACTTGGGCCATTGCTGCATCTGGGCCGTGCTGGTGTGGCAGTGATTTCAGCAATTCCTCACCCTCTTCCTGGTGAACAGTGATGGCACATCCTCTGCATGCCTTTACTCTCCACTCGATACATGCCCAGTACTGTTTTGGTGGTGCCTCATGTTCCAAATGGTAGAGGTACCCCTCCACCACCAGCATTGGTTTGCCACGTTGGCTGGGCACTGTGCTGTATCTGTTGCCAATCAGACCGGGGCTATACAGATACATACATTCCAGCATGGTAGCAGCACTTGTAGACGGTCTCTCAGAATCCATCACAGCCAGTCTAGCTTGGTATGGGATATACTACCACACTTGGAGCAAGTCCCTTCCGGACAGTAGGTTACTCGCTTTACACCTCCTTGTCTTGTACCATGTGTATTAGCTCTGTCTGTCACAGTGGCCCTGTACAGCTTTGTGCACTCCACCTGTCTCTGACTGCCTCTTCGCTATGGTTTCAATGTCTGCAGTTAACACAGCCCTGGGGTTGCCATATGCTTGTACTCTGTTAGGTGTCGACAAAGCCTAATTGCAGCACAGGTTCTGTGTGTACTGCTCCAGCCCCCTTTAACTTCCAGTTGTTGCTGCTGGCCAATCAGGGTATAGGGCCCGGTTTCTGTTTAAGTGGCAGATGTTACATAGGGAAGTACCTCTGTGTTGCACCCTTGTCTGCCTACATGGGACTACATACTTGTCTATACTACTGTTACAGGGACAACTGGACGGGTTTAGCAAAACCTGCATGTCTTACAGTAATGTGGAGTGGGAGATGGGTTACTGCTACTATATCTCCTGCTACTGGGTTGGTATTTCATGCTTTACCAGGTTGGCATGTTCACACCTAACACTGCACTCAGGGGCTCTAACAGGATAGGTACTGTTTGTTGCAGGCATGCCTCTTATTTGGGTTTGTCCTATACTACAGCCCTCCTGCTGTGACATGCTTCCTACTACTGCACAAACTGGTGTTTCCCTAGGTTGTAGTGTGTGTGGACTATTGACTGTGACACTACATTGTCTGTACCTTTAAGGGTTTAGCCTAACACATGACCTGCTATTCTATGCAGCATTTCTCAGGGTATGGTGAGCTGTGTATTACTCTACGTGATGTGGATTTTACTTCCTGCTTCTTGGGGACTGTTTGCTGTGCTTGCGTGGACAACAGGGGCTGTAACAGTAAGTACTTGTTTAATGTATGCTTTTGCATCACTTTTATAGCACTACCGTTGTGCCGTTTGTCGCCCCGATCAGTGTGTGTTTGCTGGCTGTGTACGCTATGTGTTGACAGCCTGCGTGTTTGCTTTAGGGGCCATCTGCTTTTGTGTGTTTTCCTACCGCCGTAGCTATCCACATCGTGTCTGCCTTTTGGCAGCACCGCTCTATGGTTTAGCAGTGCTGCGGCCTTCTGGTTTCGGCGATGTAGCTCGCGGGCATTTGTCTTGCGATCTACACACCGGAAACCCGGTAAATAGAACTGAATCATGTTATTTCATTAAAATAATTATTCTATAAGTAAAAATATCAGATTTTAAATATCATATGAGCTTCCTTGCTGAAGCTGTTAGGAAGCTGTTAGTAAGTGTTCCACATTATGCCCATTTGTTCCACATTATGAAAGGTAGTGTTCCTCATTTTGAAGATGAAAGGTTGAGAGCTATGGTTGGTACTATCAAAATGGAATGCATGAAAGGAAGGGTCTATGCATATCATGGGCCACATTCCAGGAATAGCTGAGGTACCAGAGTTCAGCAGAGAAAGGGGTGGATTGTGATGATGATGATGACCAACTCATCTTCCTTGGAGTGAGTAGCAGGATGTCTTTTATCAGCTCTCTTGTTAAAAGAACTCCTGGTGTAGACTGCAGGATCTGCCTCTAAACAAAGGAAAAAATACAAGGGTTACATCTACCAGTAATGATGGCAGACCTTCATAACAGGCTGAAGAAAATCAGTTGTAGAGGGACATAGTATGCAGCAAGCTGTACTGAAGTGAACAGGAAGAGCGGGGCAATTAATCATATATAAAACCCTTCCCAGAATATATATACAGTGAACTGTAAAGAACAAACTGATTACACAGAACTCTTGATGTATGATGTTAATCAAAAAAGGAAAATAATGCTTTGATTGTTCAACATCTTGCTTTTATGCTAAATGATACAGATACACTCTCCATTATGGCTATTACAACATAATTTGTTTAAATGTCAATGTGAACAGATGGTTTGGCCATGCTTTCCAAAATAACTCACTTCAGAAAGATATTGACATGCAGTACAGTACCTACGGCAGACGGCTGACATTCAGCATATTTATTTCAAGTGTTCTACACAATCTAGGAGTTAAGAGAATGCATTCAGATAGAAGGGAAACGACAAAATGGCTGTTACAAAAAAAAAAAAAAAACAGGCCAAAGGCTAGTATGGAGTGGAGATAGAAAATGAATAAAATATAAAAATATTTAATGAATTCATCTTCACTTCTGATTTATGTGATTTAATAGCCTTAGAAAATGTAAGGGGCAGTGCTGAGACACATAGTCAGGATTTGGAATTAATTTTGTGCTATGAACTAATATCTACTGCAACGATACAAAAGGATGCAGAGTTTTTTATCAGTTTTTTATCAGTTTGGCCATGTAAAACTGTATGTTCCATATGTGTTTCTTCTGATATCATCTGCAATTGATATCAGAAGAAACACATATGGAACATACAGTTTTACATGGCCAAACTGATAAAAAACTGATAAAAAAACTCTGCAATAAAAATGTTTAAATCCATGTGGTACTTATATAAATGGTATAATCAGAAGTAATATGATACACATACTTTGGAATGAACAAATGAAAGTGTTTGAATAGGGCTTACAATTAATACATTAAGTGGTATGAAAAATATAATATTTTATGGACTGGGCTAACAAAAAACATATAAACTAATAAAAAGTATGCATTACCAGATCAGATAATAGATTCATTCAACTATACATAATATATACATTATGAACAGCTAAACAAATTATATCAGTTAATAGAAATGAACTCCATGTTACTAAATGCCTAATTACCTACTCTACAAGTAGCATGATTATGTCTGGCAAAAACATGTATGTAGCATTCGACAATGATAGAAGTGCTGCTGTGAGTAATTAACTATAGGACCATGAATTAACTAGATGGGTGGGGTGTGCACTTGTGGCATGGAAGAGATTATTAGCTGCAGTGGGCTTTTTGAAGACTTTAGAGATGAAGTAGAACATCTACATATTCAATGGTGGATTTTAAAATGTTATAGGCAAAAGACATATCAGTCACAGCTTGAAGTTATGGGAAAGAGTAGTAGAAGCTAGGTTAAGAAAGGAGGTGATGATTAGTGATCAGCAGTATGGTTTCATGCCAGGCAAGAGCACTACAGATGCAATGTTTGCTCTGAGAGTGTTATTGGAGAAATACAGAGAAGGTCAGAAGGAGTTGCATTGTGTCTTTGTAGACTTGGAGAAAGCATATGACAGGGTGCCTAGAGAAGAGTTGTGGTATTGTATGAGGAAGTCGAGAGTGGCAGAGAAGTATGTAAGAGTGGTACAGGATATGTACGAGGGTAGTGTGACAGTGGTGAGGACTGCAGTGGGAGTGACAGGTCTGTTTAAGGTGGAGGTGGGATTACATCAAGGATCAGCTCTGAGTCCTTCCTTATTTGCAGTGGTGATGGACAGATTGACAGATGAGATCAGACAGGAGGCCCCGTGGACTATGATGTTTGCGGATGACATTGTGATCTTTAGTGAGAGTAGGAATCAGGTTGAAGTGACTCTGGAGAGGTGGAGATATGCTCTAGAGAGCAGAGGAATGAAGGTCAGCAGGGCTAAGACAGAATATATGTGTGTAAATGAGAGGGAAGGCAGAGGAATGGTGAGGATGCAGGGAGTAGAGTTGGTAAAGGTGGACGTGTTTAAGTACTTGGGATCAACAGTTCAGAGTAATGGTGAATGTGGAAGAGAGGTGAAGAAGAGAGTACAGGCAGGGTGGAATGGGTGGAGAAGAGTGTCAGGAGTGATTTGTGACAGACGGGTACCAGTAAGAGTGAAAGGCAAGGTCTACAAGAGGGTAGTGAGACCAGCTATGTTATATGGGTTGGAGACAGTGGCATTGACAAAAAGGCAGGAGTCAGAGCTGGATGTGGAAGAGATGAAGATGTTAAGATTTGCACTTGGTGTGACTAGGATGGATAGGATTTGGAATCAGTATATTAGAGGGTCAGCTCATGTTGGACAGTTTGGAGACAAAGCAAGAGAGACGAGATTGCGTTGGTTTGGACATGTGCTGAGGAGGGATGATGGGTATATTGGGAAAAAGATGCTAAGGATAGAGCTGTCAGGTAAGAGGAAAAGAGGAAGGCCTAAGATAAGGTTTATGGACATGGTGAGAGAGGACATACAGGCAGTTGGTGTGACAGAGCAAGATGTAGAGGATAGGAAGAAATGGAAAGAGATGATCCACTGTGGCGACCCCTAACGGGAAAAGCCGAAAGATGATGATGATGATAGGTAAAAGACATATCAACTGATGGGAGATATAATGTCAAAAGATTGGAAAACTATGCTTTGGTCCTTTAACAATAAAAATACATCAGATTAATATTTATAAAATACTACATTAGTGGTGTGATATATGTCAGAATAAATTACCTGCTACAGTAGATCCCAAAATACATTTTGTAGTGGGTGGTAAATTTGGATTCCATGTCTGTGCCAAGCAAATGAAGGAGGTTTAAATAATTAAAAAAATGTTGGGGATATCATGGGCAAACTATGCAGTACAGAATACACAGAATCTAATTTATAGGACCAAGTTATAAAAATCTCTAGACAGAGACTTTGGGGAACTTGAATAATTTTCCAGAAACAACAAACCATTTATTCTACAGCAAAATAGGTTTATTTTTGTCACACAATATGCTTCATTTGTATATGGTGTTACTTGTAATCTCAGAAAATGTTGACATATTCTACTGAGTTATGCTTTTGTGGAGGATATCCTAAATTTGGGACCTAAATCTTCATAAAGAAACTCTCCCAGCCTAATGGACGGTTTAGTCCAATCAGGCATGTTACCCTACCATAAGACATCTGAGCAGGAAGTGTTACTTGTAAAGGATATTCTGCTTGTGTTTACAGAGATACTTAGCAAACAATACTTCAACTGGGCTACTATGCGCATTTTTAAACTAAGCAACATTATTAAGTAAATAAATGCTTTTGCCTCAACCAACAACACAAGACATCTTCAGAGTATAGCATTCACCATACTTTAAAATCATCTTTAAATACTTAAAAAATCATTGCATGACATAAAATGACCAATCACAACTCAAAAAAACATTACAAGCCATTAAGTGTCTCCATTTAGATTAAAATAAAATTCATTCATGTAAATATATAATTATTTTAGAAAAATTGATTAGTTTCAGTTTTATACTTTATATTCTATGGTGGTTGTAGAGATGAAAACATTTACTTAATAATGTTGTTTAGTCCTCTGGCTGTTTGTGTACTTTTTGTTGTGTGTTATACCATTACTTTCTGCAGGCCATTTGTTTTTATTTAAATAAATACTTGCTAAAAACATACAGTTTATGGACTCCGATTTTTGGTATCTTCACCTCAAGGTTGCTATAATGCGGGATAGTATATACTTTTACACTCTAGCAAAATGTTTTATATAGGGCAGACTGTGTTTCCATTCAGAAAATGCATTTTTGAATACATCAGGACTATTAGGAATATATCTACAACTAGCCCAATGACAACACAATTCAATCAGAAACACTCACATGGCTTGAAATGTTTGAGATTTTTCATTGTGTATCAATGTCTTTCTCCAGAACTATATTCCAGTTTATTGTAACACTTATTAGGAAATGAAGCTTGACTCATTTTTATCTTTAACAGTTTATATCCAAATGTCATGTATGATAAGCTTAATATGAGCTATCTACTATAGCCCAGGACATAAGCACAGTTTAATTATTGTTATATATTATAATGTAATATATAACAATAATTAAACTGTGCTTAACTATTGTTATATATTACTATGTATTTTTGTAGTTTATTAATATATGATTTGCTTTTTATACCTTTAACTATTTATTTATATTAGTACATATTCATTTGCTTATTGAAGTATGTTTTGATTTCCATGCACTGTAATATCTTACCCTGTGGTAGGAGAGGGGCATTGCCTGCTTAATAGTAGACAGCCTAAATAATAGGAGAGGTAGTCACCTGAAATGCCTGATTAGAGATGCAAGATTATTTGCTTTAAATGAGTAAAAGATTCTAATACTGTTGAAGCACTAACCTTTACAAATGGAAAAATGAAAAAACGCTATGATAAGCTGCACTTCAGTTATCTACTGCTGATCATGTTTTATAATATTTAATGTGGTCATGTGGTGCACAAGTTTAGACTACAATAATTACAGGTTTGCTGACAACAGACATAAATACAATAAGAAAGACACAGCTGATAATTGAAAAGTAACTGACCAAATTTGTATATTTTTACTGTACTGTGCCAGGAATTCTGCATGCAAAATCAATAAATCACTGATGATGACCGTGGTGCTCTTAGAAAGTAGGTTGCACCACAGAGTTCAAATGTATATAGATTTTCATTAGATGTATGATTGCAATCTTAATAGCAAGCTGTCTGATGACATCATATATAATCTGTGTTTCTCTCAAGCAGTACTGCATCCTGCAAACTGAAGTATTAGTGAACTATGACCTTCATCTGTTTCCCGAAGTTAAAGTCACATTAAAAATGAAACTCAAAACACACTACAAGACTCAAATATAATACAAGTTCTATGCTCGAGGACAGGAAATGTGATATCATTTTAATAAAAAAGCTGGCAAACTACAAATAATAATAATGATAACAACAGGTTCATAGGCGTGTACTAGGCCAATGATCACTGAGGCCTTTTTAAGCCTAGCCATGATTCCCAAACCTCTGACAAGTTCTGGTACCCTTGGTAAGTGTAAACAGGGGGTTGGAAGATAAAACTGTTACAAGCAGGGGCCTGTGAGATGAAACATTAGCAGGCTGCCTTTGCCATTAGAGACATAGGAGACAAATCAGGGATGGAGTTCCTATTCCCCTACAGTTGTCCTAGTTACACTTGAATTGGGTTAGGGAAGAACTCTGCTTCACATGGATGGGGAGCCTGTTCCAGAGAAGGGGTAGTCTCTGGGATGCATACCTGTCTCTCCAGCAAGTCTTATTTATATCACAAGCAAGGTTTACGTTTTTAGAATGGGTAATTCTGGTGTTGTTTGTTTTGCAGATATGCAGGAGGTCCATCAGATTGGGGTCTGATGATGCTTTGTGCATCAGGCAAAGATCTCTCCTCAACAGCCTATAGGAAACAGAATACAGGGATAGGGGTGGTCTACACTGGACATGTTATTTATGCATTGTATTATTTTAGTGAGGAAACCTTCATAGACATTGCAATTGCAGGATGTTCCTGGTTAGGTACATACCAAAGGGGGTATTGTATTCAATGACAGGTCTGATGAGTGCCTAAAACAGTGGAACAGTGACATCCTTGACCTAGATGCAATACATTTCATTATAAGTTGCATAACATACAATATTTTCCTCACTAACTTAGACACATGGTGGCCAAAGATTGATTGCTGTCTACAAGTATCCCCAATTCCCAGACTACTGGGTCAGTTCTTAGTGCTGTGCTGTCAGTATGATAGTTACCAGGGGTGGCTGACATCCCAAGGAATACTATTATGTATTTCTTGGCATTTGGTTTTAGTCCATGGCTATAACAACAATTATTTGTCTGTCTCAGCCCTTGTTTGAGAACATTAATGTCGGAGGGGAATTCTATGACTGCTCCTAATTTGCAATTGTCTGCAAATTTGGTCAGCCAGAGACCATTGACACTGGCTTTAGCTTCAGATAAGTAGATGCTAAAGAGGAGTGGTCCCAGGACAGGTCCCTGAGGGCCCCTTATATAGAGGTGGGTTCTCTAACTGTAACTTCCACGGACCTGTCTGTGAGCCAGCTGGCTCTCCACTGGGTGACATAAGGGTTTATACTTAACCTGATGAGTTTGTCAACAATGCCCAAGTGGGGTACTGTGTCAAATGCCTTGGCCATGTCAAGGTATGCAGTGTGAACCATTATTCCTTCATCCATTGCTTTGGAAACCTTCTCAAAGAAGTCCACCAGGTTGAGTAGGCAGGAACTGCCCTCGACAAAAACCAAACTGGGTTGGATCCAATGTCTGAAGGCTTCCTAATTCATTATTGATCATTTCCATGATAATTCCTTCCATGGCTTTGCATATGAGACTAGTGAGACTTAAGCATCTGTAGTTTTCAGGGTCTATAGATGGCCCACCTTTATGCAGAAGGATGATGACTTCTGTTCTCCATTTATGAGGCATGAAACCTGTTTGGAGACTACAGTTTAATAGCAATTCTAGACTGCCTGACAGGTCATGGTTCATGTATTTAGAAGGCAACCTGGGATATTGTTGCGGCCCATTGATGCAGTGTTCCTGGCCTTAGAGAGAGCACTGAGGACTGGTTATCTAGTGATGGTAGGGGGATTTATAGTTGATGGTATTTCCTTCAGGAAAACTGGGGATGGGGAGAGGGATAAAGTTAGAGTTGAATTTTTCTGCCAGCTGGATGCTATATTTTGTGGCTCGGTATAGGTAGCTCCATTGACAATGAGCTCTGCACTCAATTGTGTATTGCCTTTGAAGTTGCAGATGTAGCTAAAGAATGCTCTGTGGCTGTTCATAGACTGGGAGGCTAAATTTACCTCAAATTTGGCAGACTTTATTTGTCCTCTAAGTTGTTTATTTAGTTTGGTAAGAGTGCTTTTATCTTGCTGGGTGCTGCACCTCCTAATTTTTGTCATGTGTTTCTTCTTTCTGTTATACAGCTTATTGATGTTGTGATTCCACCAAGGTGGCTTGTTTTTGAATTAGTTCTGTATTTATTCCTGGCAGGTACAGCAGCCTTTACAAATCTGTTATGGGGTTTCTTTGAACAGTTCTGTATAGTCAACAGGCTGAGGGGACGTTGAAAGTTTGCCACTTAATAATAGGAAGTTAGCCTTAGAGTAGTTTCCTGTTAGCTGAGGTTATGGGTTTTATTTTTACTTCAAAGGGGACTGTTTTGTGGTCTGACTTCACCAGAGAGGACATTTCACAAGGGGGTGTGCAGCACTCTCCCATATTAGTGAGCATCAAGTCCAGTATGACCTCCCCGAACAGCATATTGACAATCAGGTCCAGGGAGTTTGTGTTTACAAAATACAGGAATCTCTGCACCTGCACATCTGGTATTGTATATGAGTCCCAGTTAATAGTGGGGTAATTAAAGTCACCCATGAATATGGTATTGGATTAGATGGTGAGTGTTTCCAGTAACCTTAAAACGTGATGTGGGTTTCCTGGGTCATGGAGAGGGAAATATAGCTTGCAAGGAAGTGGTATGGAGTTTTGCCTGTGGTGATTTGAACATAGAGAAGCTCAAGTGCATCATCCAGTTTGATCAGCCTTGTGGTATATTTACTTTTGATGTAAATTGGGAGTCCTCCACCTTTAGCCCCTGCCTGTGTAGTAGTTGGCCTAAATGTGTGGAAGGCATTGTAGCCTTGCACTACTGGGGTGATCTCCATGGCTTTAAACCATGTCTCAGTGACCACACAGATGTCAGCATTCTCTAGGGTGAAGAGAGCTTGTAGGGAGTGGATTTTCTTGTTTAGTCTCCTAGCATTGACCGGTTACACGTTTAGATTTTCTTGGGTTTGATTTGCTATGCTGGGTAGTTTTAGTTTGGCAGTGCCTAAAAAAGGAACTGTGGGGGAAGACAACATTTAATCTAATATTCAAAAGCCTAGAGGAGTGAGATTCAGACCATCCTTGGCAAAGTAGAGTGGTCTGTTGACCATCTCCTTCCATGCTCACAAATATTGCATCCCGTTAAAATGACATCAGAATCTAAGCCAGTTATTAAAGTCAGTCATCATATTATGTAATTAGCAGGGAGTGGAGCACAATTTGCATCCTGCATTAAAAAGGTTTCAATAATGAGTTTTTTATATTATGAACTACACCCATATCTACACCTGTACTTTTATATTGGAGATTTATTAACTGGGTAAACCTATTGAATGCAACTGTCCCTTTTTGGGGGGAGCCCAGGAGGAGCATTGTCTGGTTAAGTGACTTGCTCAGAATTATACAGTAGGCACATGGAGATAGAAAGAATCAAACCTTGTTCCTTGGGTACAGGAAGCAGCTTGTTAATAGCTCAGAGCTTTAATCTTCTGCACTGAGGGTCAGGCATGTAACATATTCCCATTTCCCTGACATACACATATACCAAATGATGAAATGCTGGAATACATTTATGGAAAGTGACCATGCATCAATGTTAACTGCATAGCAAATGCTGAAATATGTTTAAAGAAAGTGACCATGTATAACTGTTAACGATACTTCAACATTTTAAGGATTTTGCCACATAAATGCAGTTTTCATATACTCCGATAACTGATAAATACAAATATATTTAGTCTCAAAACACACTACCACATGAAAGTACTATTGTACTGTTCACAGTTGTACAAACATGACTTCCGAGACAAATACTCCAGTGCTTTGTCAGTATTCACAGAAGTCTGCAAAGTAAATTCAAATACAGAACAAATAAGCAAAGAATTTTATATCAAAAGTCCATAATGATAAATAATAAAAATAAACTATACAATAACTAAAATCAAGACACATAGAGAATCACATATCCTCATACATAAACACAGAAAAAAAGAAGATACACATACTTAAATGGAACACAACATAAAACATACAATAGTAAAACATTTACTACAGACACCTAATACATACTTAAATGGAACACAACATAAGACATACAATACTAAAACATTTAATACAGACACCTGATACCCTGATACGTACTTAAATGGAACACAACATAAGACATACAATAGTAAGACATTTAGTACAGACACCTGATACACAACATAAGACATACAATAGTAAAATATTTAGTATAGACACCTGTTACAAACTGCTTTTTCATACTGACAGTTGTATTTCCTGTCTGTGAGTGCTCTATCCATGCTTTTCTGTGCATTTTTGATTTATTTGAGGTCTCTGTGTTCTAGTCAGGTATCATATAACTGATATGCTTGCAGTTAAAAGCATTCTCTAGAGTCTCCTTGCTCCTTTATCTGTTTAAAACTTTCATTTAGTGGCTACAGCTAGTACTTGATGGCTTTGCAGTTGCCCACCCATACTATGTGTTTGGTCTGGGACACTCCTCCCAGTCTAGTGTCATTAGTTCATTCTACCTAAGAGAGAGAGAAAACATTTGTGAGGGCCAAGCTATTTAGATTATTAACATTGAATTACCTTCTGTTTCAGCTTTCTCCTTTTCCACTTAAAAAAAAAAATTCTAAGCTTGTTTCCCCCCTTTCCTGTAACGAGTGTAGTCCAGATACAGATTTGCTGTATGCAGGACTGTTTGTAAGCTCCTGAGCCCCCAAGCATTTCTGTGTTGGAGGGAAGCCTTCTAGCTTATCAGTGGGAGTGGTAAGCACTAGGTTACTCCATAAGGAGTGGTTTCTGGCCCAGAAATTGTAGTTATTGGCCGTTTGGGCAGTTTTTCCATCTCTCTCAACTTTCTGATTTAAAAGCCCACATTTGCACTTGTATCCCCCCTTTCCTGTAACTAGTTTAGTCCAGATACAGATTTACTATATCTAGGACTGTTTGTAAGCTCCTGAGCCCCCGCCCCCAAGCCTTTTTGTGTTGGAGCAAAGCCTTCTAGCTTATCATTAGGAGTGGTAAGCAATAGGTAACCTATCTACCACATAAGGAGTGGTTTTTGGGCCCAGAAATTGTAGTTATTGGCCGTTTGGTCATTTTTTCCATCTCTCAACTTTATGATTTAAAAGCCTGCATTTGCACTTGTATCCCCCCTTTTTGTAACTAGTCTAGTCCAGATACAGATTTGCTGTATCCAGGGCTGCCTGCAAGCTTCTGAGACCCCAAGCCTTTCTGTGTTGGAGGGAACCCTTCTAGCTTATCAGTGGGAGTGGTAAGCACTAGGTAACCTGTCTATCACATAAGGAGTGGTTTCTGGCCCAGATATTGTAGTTATTGGCCATTTGGACAGTTTTTCCATCTCTTTCAACTTCCTAATTCAAAAGCCCGCATTTGCACTTGTTTCCCCCCTTTCCTGTAACTAGTCTAGTCTAGATACAGATTTGCTGTGTCCAAGACTGTAAGATTCTGAGCCCCCCAAGCCTTTCTGTGTTGGAGGGAAGCCTTCTAGCTTATCAGTGGGAGTGGTAAGCACTAGGTAGCCTATCTACCACAAGAGGAGGGGCTCCTGGACCAGAAATTGTAGTTTATTGGCCGTTTGAACAGTTTTTCCATCTCTCTCAACTTTCCTGCCTTGCTGTAACCAGGATTATTTGAAAGCTTCTGAGTGGTGCCAGAGTCTGCTCTTCAATTTTTCCTTAGATCTACTAGTTCTCTCCTCTCCTGCATTTATGCTAGCTTATTAGTCTAGCATCAGATTTCTTGTAGCAATTATTGTAGCACACAAGTGTTACCAGCACTAAACGTTCTACAAGGAAACATATCTAATACATATTATCAATGCCCACCCCTCCAGGCATATCTAAAGGTCAGTTCCCTGTGCTTTCTCCTATTAACCTGGTGAACTTGGGCATCCTGAGGCAATGTAGCAACTGCCTCATGTACACCGACAACCCTCTCCTCTTACCTGCCAACACTCAGACTTGCGAGAGATGCACTTATATATCCAAATTGGAAACCACATACTCTCCAGTCAAGACCGGAACAGCTGGTCAAGAGGAGAAGGTCAACACTTGCACCACACCACATGGAACACATAGCCCTCTGTTACACACTTCAGCACTGGCTTCACATAAAAACACAAACCACACACCCACATTCGCAGAAGCTCTCAATAAAAATCTACCCAAGCAGCATAAACCTCCAAGGCAGAAACGCACTTGACCACCACAACACAAGACTAATCACGAGACACATAACTCTGTTAAACAGTGTGCCACTCAGCCAAAACCCCTAAGGCAAAACAGCATGCCCAACACACTAGTCATAGATGACTCAATAGTGAGGCACGCTGATGTCCCACTTACTAGGTTGAATAAGGAGAAAGTAACAGTCAGCTGCCTGTCAGGTGCCAGGATCCGATACATAATGCACGCACTCAGTTGTGTCATTGTACATGTGGGTGTGAATGACCTGAGATGTACCTCCTGGGACTACATGAAAAGAGACATGGAAGAGCTCTCAGATTATGTAGTCCAGGTGGGTATGACCCTAGCCCTGAGCAGCATCCTACCATCACCTAGAATGATACCAGACTACAAGCAGAAAATGGTTGATTTCAACAATTGGCTAAGTTTCTGGTGTCACTCTAAGGGGATCCAGTATCTGTCTGCCTGGGATGACATGATTGACAGACCTCGATGCTTTGCCAGAGATGGCCTGCATCTGTCACCCCTGGGCTTCCGGATACTGGCCAAGGCTCTTGCCACCCCTATAGTGCCTTTTTTAAGTGGTGTTCCAAAGACCAAATTACCACCATAACAGCTACAAATAAATGCAATCTGAGGGTCATGTTGCTCAACGCTAGATGTCTAAATCTCAAAATGCACTCATTTGTGGCACTCCTTAAAATGGAGAACATTGACATTTGTGCTGTAACAGAGACCTGGTTCAAGGCAGCAGAAAGCACCCCTGCACTACCAGGCTATAACTCATTCCATACCTTTTGGCCCCAGAACTTGGACCAAAGCTCCAAAGGTGGTGGTGTTTACATATTCATAAAGGATGCGCACACCTCCAGACTGGTAGCCCAAAAGAATGCATCAGAGATACTTCAGGTGCAGCTAACAATGGGTAAGACAGCGATTCAGGTCATAGCCTGCTTATAGGTCCACAACCATGTCCCAAGACTCGCACTCTACATTCCTAAGCACCCTGGAGAATATTAGGGTCCAACTTAACACTCTCTTACTAGGCGACTTCAACTACCCCTCCATTAACTGGGTAAACTACTCATGTACCAATACACTTGCCCAACGTTTCCTGGAATTCATTAATTCCAATGCCTAGGACTAGCTTGTTCTTACTCCCACTAGAGATAGTAACATCCTTGACCTGGTCATTACTAACATGGGCGACCATTGCTCTACACCAAAAGTCAGCTCCCCCCTGGTTAGATCCGACCACAAACTAATCACCTTGGAAATCCACATCCTCCCCCCCCCCCAAGCAAAGGTAACCACCATGAAAAACTTCTCCAAAGCTAAGTTTGGGATCCTAAAAACAGATGTGGCTAACTTCACGGCACCCATGCAAATGGAGAATAGTTGCATGACCATAGAATCATACACCAATGCACTGTACGAACACATACACAAATGCATGGATCTCGCCATACCCAATAGAACCAAGACATTCAACTTCAAAAAAAGGAAGCCAATCTGGTGGTCCCCTGCCATAAACAAACTCTACAACAGATGGAGGAAACTGATGCAGAATAAGGTGAAGTCCCAAGACTGGAAAAAACTCCCTTATCAGCCTCAACAAAAAGCTGAGATCCCTCATCAAATCCTCTAAAGCTAGGTATGAAAACAGAATTGCAGCAGATAGTAAAGACAACCACAAGGCCTTCTATAGTTATGTAAAGAATCTCCGTGGCAATACCCAGATTTGCTCTGAGCTACTGCACAATGGTACCTCCTATACCGAGCCAACAGATATTGCCAGTATACTGGCCAACAGATTCAGTGCCAAATTTACCCCGCCCCCCCAAAGGACCAATCACAATACCAGCAGATTGCCAGACACCCAGTATTACTGCTGCACAGGTCAAAACAGCACTGTCCAAGGCCAAGAATACAGCTTCTATGGGACATGACAATATCCCTGGTTGTGTTCTGCATGAACTAGCGAGTGAAATGGCACCTCACCTATGTGCGCTGTTCAATCACAGCCTCACCTCAGGCTTTGTCCCTGCCAAATGGCGCACTCCTACAGTCATCCCTCTCCGCAAAGGAGGAGCAACTACAGACCCTGGGAACTATTGCCTCATTAGCCTGACGAGTCTGATATGCAAAGCTATGGAATGCATCATCATGGACCTAATAAACAAGGATATAGGGAATCTCCAAACTCTGGATCCCACACAGTTTGGTTTTGTGAAGGGTAGATCATGCCTGCTCAACTTGGTCGACTTCTTTGAGTCAGTCACCAGAGCTGTGAATGAAGGCAAGGTGGTTCATACAGCCTACCTTGATCTGGCCAAAGCTTTTGATACCATTCCCCACTCAGGAATCATAGAAAAACTCACTAAGCTTGGCATCAACCCCTATATCATTAGGTGGGTTGCAAACTGGCTCACAGATAGAACCCACAGTGTGAAAGCAGCTGACTCCAAGTCAGACTAAAGATTAGTCACGAGTGGAGTCCCACAGGGTTCGGTCCTGGGTCCTCTCCTGTTTGGTATCTACTTCTCTGAAGTCCAGGCAAACACGAATGGACTCTGGCTGACAATGTTCACAGATGATTGCAAGTTGGGAGCTATTATTAACTCCACAAGTGATGTTGACATCCTACAAAATGGCCTCACTGTGACGAACTACTGGTGTCAGAACCATGGCCTTAAGCACAATGCCAAAAAATGTGTCATCATCCCCTTTGGGAAAAACCTGGTTCCCATGAATTACCACATTGATGGTAGTAAACTGAACACAGAAGGCGTTAGAAGAGATCTGGGAACACAGGTTGACAGTAACCTCTCTTTTGATCACCACATTGCCACTGTTGTCAGAAAGTCCTTCTATGTGGCACATCTCATTACTAAGGGCTTTGCATCCAGGAAGAAAGAGGACATTGTCTCCCTCTTCTCTTCCCTCATTTGGCCAATCATTGAGTACAATGCTCCATTTGGCATGTACCTCACTAGACACTTGAAACAACTGGAGAGGCCACAAAAGTACCTCACAAAGAGGATCCTAGGCCTTAAACACTTGTCCTATATGGACAGATTCAAAAAACTCCAACTATTCTCTGTCTCATATCGCTTACTTAGAGGTGATCTCTGCTTGACTTACAAAGCTATGTCTGACCCAGCTCTGTTAGAAATGCTACATCTAAAGAAATCCCAATCCCTCCACACCACATGCTGAAGAGACCTCAACCTCATTATCACAATTAACAGAACATGCTGGTGGGACAGGTTCATAACCCAGAGACTGCCCATGCTATGGAACAAACTTTCCATACATGTCAAGCAGAGCACTTTGCTGACCCTCTTCAAGAAAAATCTTGATAAGTGGATAGGAAACAGAAAATTCACCCCAGGAATAACTCCAGTGGCTCTACTCGACAGAGGCACTGGGAACTAAGGTCAGGTGGCACTATGCCAGGGTAATCCTATGGCTAAGCTTGTAAAGGCCACAGGGCCATGAACCTATAAGGCATACAATTGTAAAATATTTAGTACAGACACCTGATACACAACATAAGACATACAATAGTAAAACATTTAGTACAGACACCTGATATAATAGCTAGAGTGAATGGTGTAGCTGCTGGTTATGCATGAATTTACTCATGGCTTCTGTAATAATCCTGTTTGTTAATCAGGTAGAACCACTGGGCCATAGACACAGCCCCTTTTCAGGTGCATCCCAGGAGCAATGTCCAGTTAAGTGACTTGCTCAAGATTATACAGTAGACTATGAGGGTTCAGGGAATCCAACCCAGTACCAGAGCAGCTATAGCTGTCAACCCTAATCTCTGCTCCAAATGCCAGACTGTGTGTGGTGACTCAGGCCAGACTCCAGCATGTCTGAGCAAATCTATACCTAACTTACATTTGAACCATATATTATAGCTATATTGGCACGTGAGAAGATATTTTGATATTAAAAACATATGAGAGAATTGATATTATATCACGGTTTCATATTTAGGATATTTGTAACACAGTACATGACCACTGTATCATGATGAGGGGCAGCAGAATAAAGGTTTACTATACAAATATTAAATTATTCTTGAATAAGTTTTACAGTAATAATGTATGAGTATATTCATTGTGTAAAACCTTAAACCGCTTGCTGTGGAAGCTCATGGAATACTTGCAAATGCCCCATTTAGGACATGGCTTTATTGACCTGAATGTACCCATAAAGACTTAAAAAGTAAAAAGTAAAAAAATCATGTGCATTTAGAAGCCATGTAGCTGAAACACTGGCATGTCCTTAAGAGGCTATTTGCATATATCCCATGGGTTCCCACTACAGCAGGTTAAATGATTTACACAGTGAATACTCTAACTTTCCTCGGCCTTTCTTGCAGTTTTTACTAAATGGTTTGAATGTGTAACCTTTGTACCATTTGGTTTTCATAGCAAGAATCACTAATCTAATTATTTTCCTTTCATAAGGTTGTAACAGTCTGTCTGCACCTATCCTCACCTTACACGATGCCACAAATGATGTGACAAATGCCATGAGGAAAGAATGTAAAATTTTACAGAAAGCCAGGCTTGAGGTAATAGTTTCAGACAGAAAGCAATGAGAGTGTTATCTTTGTAAGCACCATAATTTGAGCTGGATTAAAAGGAATAAAAAGTACCTTGTGATGACAAAATCTTGACATTTGACTAAAAAGATCAATAGTAAATGGCGATTGCTTCAGTGCAGAAATAGCTTTCATCTTGTTAAAATATTTGTGTTCTTTATGCCCCTCTGATTTAAAATGCAGTGATGGATGAAACTTTCTTCCCACCCCACTATCACTGAAAGTTGTGGAAAGTGTAATGAATGAATAGTTAATAGAACATCTAGTTAAACTCAGCACACAATACTGTCAGCAGTATGACATCTACAAAGCAGACAACACCTGAAGTATTCCTCTTCAGTACACAGATGGTATTTACCTGGCCTTGGACTGCAACAAACATCTGGGAATAACCTACAATAATCTCACATGCATATCTGACTTGATAAATAACTTCATTCTCGTTGGTCACTTTCCGACATAACCAAGTAATCAAAAACATTCTGACATAACTGTATCCCTTAAAATCAAATTGTCTTGTAAATATTATATGGAAAAATGCCAGTGAGTGAAGTCAATGGAACATTATACAGGATTGTGAATGGCGTTATTTCTGTTCCTCTCAGAATCATCCAGAGACCATCGCTTTTTAGCTTATTATCTAAACACCTTTCTTAACTTGGGTTGCTTTGAACATGCTGCTTTATGCATTGATTCAGTGCTAACTGGAGATAATCCTGTGTCATTTACAAATAAAATGTTTCATGACTTCAGAGACAGAAGACTGATTCTACCAGAATAAATTATTAAGATAAACTAAAATAAAATGCTGTTCCAAAACCATCGAGAATAGGGAAATGTAGACCAGATTGACATACACATCAGAAAGAATGAAACAGTTGAGCAGATTAATGTTTTTTAAGCATACAACTATTATTTTATATGGCTCTGGGACATTCCGCCTGTACTCTAATGATATGGCACTAAAGCTGTCACTGATAAAGTAAGCATTTGATTTTAGGTATAAAAACTTCATCAGTCTTAAAACACTGTCACCAAATGCCATAACCAATTCTGACTGTCAAAAGCTTTGGTTAAAAGCACACTGTAGTTCCCAACTTCTCAAAAGAAGGCCAAGAGTCTTCTCAGCAAATTCTGTAGATGGGTGCTGGACATTGACCTACAGAGTCACACTTGACCTTTACTCTCCAAATGCTAAGGTTTCCATTTACACAAAGAATGACACTACATATTTAGCCCTTTTATAATGCAAATATTCTAAGGCTTCCTTCGTACAATTTCAGTCACTGTTTATATTACTATCCATCAGTATATTATATACAAAGTGTCCTCTGAGTACAGCACAAGAGAATTAATCCTCTACAGTGGTTTTGGCCATAATGGTAATTGGCTTTGGCCATAATGGTAATTTGTCTACACCATAGGTTCATAGGTTCATAGGTTCATAGGTTTATACTAGGCTATCTGCCCTAAGGCATTTATAAGCCTAGCCCAAATTTTTGTGGCTTACGCCACCCCTTATATGAAAAAATACTGTGCCCATTAGTTTGTTGTGCCTCTGTCCAGCAGTGACACAGAGATGGTTCCCGGGGTAAACCTACGATCTCCCATCCACAGGTCTAGATTTCTCTTGAACAGAGTCAGCGAGGTGCTCTGCCTCACATGGACCGGGATTTTATTCCACAGCATAGGGAGTCTCTGAGTGATAAATCTATCCCTCCAGCACGTCCTATTTATATCCGTGCTAAGGTTTAAGTCGCTTGCTCTAGTGGTTTTGGTGGATTTGGATTTTTGAGGTGGAGCATGTCCATTAATTCCGGGTTGGACATGGCCTTGTATGTCAGGCACATGTCACCTCTGAGCAGGCGGTATGCGACTGAATAGAGCTGGAGTTTCTTCAATCTGGCAGCATATGACAGATTTTGGAGTCCCTTTATCCTTTTGGTGAGGAACTTTTGGGGTCTCTCCAATTGCTGCAGATGTCGGGTGAGATACATCCCGAATGGGGCATTGTACTCGATCATTGGTCTGATAAGTGAAGAGTACAGGGGAACAATGACCTCACTAGATCTGGATGTGAATCCCTTCATGATCAGGTGGGCAATGTAGAAGGTCTTTCTAACCACTTTAGCAACGTGAGTGTCAAAAGAAAGGCCACTGTCAACCTGGGTCCCCAGGTCCCTGATAACCTCTTCTGTGCTTAGTGGATTGCCACCTATATGGTAGCTTGGGGTTACCTTGTTTTTCCCGAAGGGTATGACTATTTTTTGGCATTTAACTTCAGGCCATGGCTCTGGCACCAGCTATCTGTTTCCGTGAGTCCCTTCTGAAGGATATCCATGTCCGATGCACTTTCCACTATGGCCCAGTTTGCAGTCATCTGCAAACTTTGTCAGCCAAAGTCCTCCCATGTTGGCCTGTACTTCTGAGAAGTAGATGCCGAACAATAGGGGGCCAAGGACCGAGCCCTGTGGGACACCACTTGTGACCGGCTTGGAGTCTGACATAGCGCCAGCAACTCTAACCCTGTGGGTTCTGTCCTTAAGCCAGTTTGCAACCCATCTTGTGACATATGGGTTTACATTTAAGCTGGTAAGTTTTTCTACAATACCTGAGTGGGGTATTGTGTCAAAAGCCTTTGCAAGGTCAAGGTAGGCTGTATGGACTGCCTTTCCCTCATCAATGGCCTTGGTGGCTGTTTCGAAGAAGTCGACCAAGTTCAAAAGGCATGATCTTCCCTTGACAAAGCCAAACTGGGTCGGGTCCAATGTCTGCAAGTCCCCTATATCTTTGTTTATGAGCTCCATTATGATCCTCTCCATAGCTTTGCAGACTAGACTTGTTAAGCTTATGGGGCGGTAATTACCAGGGTCCATAGAGGCGCCTTTGTGGAGTGGGACCACAGTTGCCGTACGCCACTCCTTGGGCACGTATCCTGTGGTAAGGCTGAGATTAAACAGCTGCCTTATGTGCAGGTTTAATTCCTCATTTAGCTCGTGTAGCACACAGCCGGGGACACCATCCGGTCCCATTGATGCTGTGTTTTTAGCTTTAGAGAGCAGCTTTCACCTGCGCATTTGAGATGTCCAGGAGGCTACACTCGGCTGGGATAGTTCTCTCCTTTAGGGGAGAGGGGTGAAGTTTGCACTGAACCTGTCTGCCAGTATGTTGGCAATGTCTGTGGGTTCAGTGATTTTTGTATCATTTTGGACTAATTCTGAGCATATCTGGGAGTTTCCACCCAGGTTCCTAACATAGCTGAAAAAGGCCTTATGATTGTCCTTTGAATCCATGGCAATTTTTCTCTCAAAATTGGCCTTAGTTGATTTTATGAGTGCTCGTATTTTTTACTAATAATGATCAGGGTGACTTCCCTTTTATGGATTTTGTTCTATCATGTAATAGCTTTCTCCTCTTATTGTAAAGTTTGTTAATGGCTGGGGTCCACCAGACTGGACGTTTGCTCTTTGTGGAAAGAGTCTTGGTTTTATTTGGGATTGCCTGATCCATGCAGTCCTGGAGGTGTTCATAGAAGGCATTTGTAAGGGCTTCCGCAGCTTGGGTTGTGGTTTCCACTGGCTCAGGGGCCTTGAAGGATACCACACCAGTCTTGAGTAGTGTGAAGTTTGCTTTAGAGAAGTTCTTCACTATGGTCTTTATTGTTTGGGGTGGGGGATGTGGATTTCCAGTGAGATTAGTTTATGATCAGATCTCACCAATGAGGATATACTTCGGTGTGGAGCATTTTGTCCCCATGTTTGTGACAATGAGATCTAGTATATTTTCTCCTCTCGTGGGAACAGTGACTAGCTGTTCCATGGCATTTGAATTTATGAACTCCAGGAACCATTGGGCTAGAAAGTTAGGGCTTGAGTAATGTTCCCAGTCTATATTCGGGTAGTTGAAGTCACCCAATATGATGGTGTTTGGAGATACATTTATACCCTCCAGTGTCTTCAGGAAGGCTGTGTGGGGTTCCTGAGTTTGAGAGGGTGGCCTGTAGCATGCTACAATTTGTAGAGCAGTTTTGCCTATGGTTAGTTGCACCTGGATGGTTTCCGAAGCTTCGTGCATTGCCACCAACCTGGAGGTGTGGGTATCCTTTATGAATATGGATACATCCCCTCCTTTTGTGGTGTGGTCCGGGTTTTGGGGCCGGAACGCATGATATGAGGTAAAACCTAATAGTGCCGGGGTGCTCTCAGGAGCCTTGAACCAGGTTTCAGTTACAGCACAGACATCGATGTTCTCCATACTGAGAAGGGCCTCGAGTGCGTGCATTTTCAGATTTAGACTTCTGGCATTGAGCAGCATTACCCTCAGTTTCTTCCCATTTTTGTTTTCTAGGGTGGTAGGTTTAGAATTTGAGCCTTGCCTAAAAAAGGCACTATGGGGGTGGCAAGAGTCTTAGCCAATATCCGGAATCCCAGGGGTGACAGGTGCAAGCCGTCCCTTGCGAAGCAGCGTGGCTTGTCAAGCATGTCATCCCAGGCAGACAGACACTGGATCCCCTTTGAATGACACCAGACATTAAGCCAATTGTTAAAGCTGATCATCTTGTCTCTATATTGTGGCATCATTCTTGGTGAAGGAAGGATACTGCTCAGGGTTAGGGTCATACCTGCCTGGGCTACATAATCAGAGAGCTCCTCTATGTCTGTTTTCATGTAGTCCAGGGAGGTACGTCTCAGGTCGTTCACACCAGCATGGACAATGACTGTGTCATATTTGTACTTGCCGTGGAGTGACCCGAGTGCTTGTGTTATGTGGCAGATTCTAGCGCCCGATAGACAGCTTACTGTGATTGGTAGTAATTACAGGTGTGGGGGTAGCCACATTCTTTGATTTCCTGTCCTTGCATATTTAACTGCTGCATGTGAAATAATTCCTGCTTTAAAACCTCAGCTTTGCAGTATTTGTTTCTACCACATTACAGAAGCTTAGATGGGGCGGGGGGTTGATTGGGTTATCTTTGAGTAGAGCAGCATTATTAGAGCTGACCTTATGCCAAAGCTGAATCCATGCTCAGAGATTTCCAGTATTTTCACGGAAATATGGTACAAACTTCAGTAAAGAAAACAAGAAAGCCATTTCCTTTTTGAATGAAGAACTGGTTCTTCATACTACAATGTTGTTGAGTGGATTCAGAAGTTGTCTACCATCAGCTGCCTCTTCACAAATGGAACAGGGGATAAAGGAGGTTTAAGAGATGTAACTACAGTTGTTGATATGGTGATGAGAAAAGGAAGACAAAAATAGCATCTGTTTAAAAATATTTCAAAGTAGGGCTGGCATCTAGATTGGCAATAGATTGGTGATTTATGTGGTAGTACCATTGTGTTGGACTATGTGTGCCCACATGAGAATGAGAAATATAAAGTGAAAAGGAAACAAAATTTAAAATGTCAGGAACTGAAACACAGCAAAGTAGAGTCAGGCTACCTTGTGTACTGTATAAATGAATCAAAACGCCAGGTATTAAGGACTGTGATGTAGAAAAGGTGAAGTGCAACATACGTTCATCTCTATGTGTTCATGAGAATTAAATTAAGAATATACAGCATGAAAACATCATCCTAACTAGGATGTGTCAACTTACCAGAACTGTGGGTGAAAAATGGTTAGGGAAACATATTTTGCGTTAGCATGTATTTTCTGGAGGGTGTATGAAGTCTGAAATGTAAAGATCTGTCATTATCTGGTGACTGTAGTCCTCAGTAATTTGCCAGAAAGCCACAGATTTTACAAGGAAAAGACCAACAACTTGAGGAAAGAATCCTTCATTCTGCAAATTCTGGAAAATTGTGGACAGTTGAGAGTTGTGGATGGAGGACTTTCTAATATATATAGTTTTTATGTAAGATTCCTCCACCTAATGTTTGAAAGCTGTTGTAGGATATGTATTTATCATTGGAGGCATTTGACATCCAATATATCAAACATATGCAAGTATTTAACTAAAATGTTTTAGTTTCTGCTCAATAGCTACAGTCACACACACACAGATGCTCAGACACACATACAGAAGCTCACACACATACCTGTGAATATTGGAATTATTTTAATATTTAAATATATATATATATATATATATATATATATATATATATATATATATATATATATATATATATAATTTTATTTATCCTTTGTTGCCCGGGTAGTTCCATTAGGCAATATTATGTTTAAGATTTGCTTGGTAGGTGTTTGTGTATTGTACATTTTAAATGATTTGCTTGGAAGGTAACCTTTACAATTTATGCCAAAGTAGGATGTTTAACCTTTTGGCACACCTCCTTCTGTCACTCAGACACCCTCCAGCTTGAATCTATGTTAATGACAAACATTTTGTAATGGTTTTAATGAAGAAGAATCCCAGGTGTCCACTTCATATAAGAGTTATTACAGAATAGTATGACTTATGTTAAAGTCGGAGTTTGTGTCACCATACTCATGACTGTTTATTAATGAAGGAAGTTAAAAAAATTGGTGGCTTCTTCATCCATGTGGAATAAACAAACAACTTAAAAATTAACCACCTCACCAATAAGCTGTATATTTGGTTGATCTGTTATTGCTGTGAACTTGCAATACATTGACTTGACATTTTTCATGTATGGAAGGTGGTATATTTAGTTAGTTTTTAACTGTATAGTGAATGTCTATTGTTTTGGTTTTGCAGAGGTATTGTATTCTTCCTCTGCTATGTTTTCACAACTTTTTTTTAAACTTTCTCCCTATCCTTGCCCCATATTACTGGCACAACCATCCTTGCTACCTGTGTGATTGTGCAGAGCCCACAGACTCATTCAAGTAACAAAAGATGAAGTAGTTTCATGTACTGGCCTAACCAGCAGATTTGGGACAACCCTTTATGCACTAAAATTATTCAAGTTATTTTGCCGCCTTTCACTTAGTGCAAGGTATGAACTTGCTACCTGTATGCTGTAGGATCTCTTTTAAGATCTTGTTTCTTAGCATACAGTCTCCTATATGGGTTAGCTCTAGAAGGAGTTAAGTAACTAATACTTTCAGATTTATCAGCACAGGCAAAGCCACATCTTGGACAGGGAGTAGGGGCAGTTGCTCTTGGTATTACCTGTGAAGGGGCATGATTTGTTTTGTAGAAGAGGTGCCAATCAGCCCTTGATGCCAGAGGTTCATGCTGATGTTGACCTCAAGTGGCAGTAATCATTTAAGCAACGGCCTTTGATTAAATGTGATTGTGATTGTGGCTGCTTAAATGATATAAAAGACTATCTGCATGTTAGCAACTGGAGCAAGGAAATAATGTAGCTTTTTAGCATAGAGGATTATGAGCAGTTCACTGGTGTTTGCTAACTGCATTATTATGTGTTTGAGAAACAGATGCCAAGGAATTCACCTTAAGCATGAATCTTGAGAGCTGAATCTTGGCACCCACGTTGAGAACACATAATATTAGGTTAGCATCGGGTAACTACTCATAATTCTTTGCAGTGCATAGACCTTTATCTGTACCACGTTACAGTAAAAAAAAACAAGACAAAACAAAAAACAACTAAGCGTTTTAAAACCATTTATTCATTACTTTCAGAAAGGCAGTGTAACACTGCCCCTTATGTTTTCACTCACATTCCCTGCCTCTGAACAGCCCAGATTTTTGCAGAATATCAGCATTTTTGCCTCATATTTTGGGTGCGTTACTCATGAAATTTGTGGTTTTCAGAACAATTACTGAGGACTGAAGACACTAAATAATAACATACATTTGGGTTTCAGATGTCATATCCTTCAGCAAATCAGGCAAACACACATTCTGTCATTCTAGCAACTTTCTAGGTTTAGAACAGGAAGTCAGGGACATATTCTCAATGGACAGCAGGCAGACACAAATCTTTTATTCTGCCGCTGTCATTTATAAACTTGAACAGCATAGACTAGGTTCAGATTTTTGCTTAATCTAGTACTGTTTGTGACCTTTGGAGCTTGTAAAACAGTTAATCTTTTGTCTGGAGAGGCCCCTCGTACCCTCATGCAGAAAGGTTCAGTTTGGACTGATCTAGTTAGAGTTACTATTCTAGGACTCTGTTTAGGGAGTTTTGATTAGATAATTTGAACTTTGGCTGTTTCTTGTTTTTCTGCATTAAAAAGCATGTGTTTGCACTGGTTTGTACTTGTTTGCACCTGTTTGTACATCGAGCACTACTGCACTGAGGTATTGCCAGTTACAGACGCCTGCTCTCTAGCCTCACAAATATTACCCAAACCAAAGCTATTCACGCCTAAACCTACTAATACCTTCCCCTACTGTATTCCCTCTTCAACTGTGATATCCAGACCAAGATTATTCCTGGGACCATGAACTGTCAATTTCCCTCCTTTTCTGCTACCAGCCTGATTGACATGGGTCTACTGAGGCAGTGTAGCAACTGCCTCATGTACACTGACAACCCCCTACTTCTAAATCTTTCCTGTATCATTTGTGAAAGATACACCTACATTATGAATCTGGAATCACAGCTCTCTCACTTAATAGACAGCAATACAAAGCAGGTTGTCAGCTCACCTACCACAACTCCTACTCATGACACACAGCATACACACAGACCAACATATGCAGAGGTACTCACAAAAAAAAATACCTAAACACCAGAGACCTCTAGAACACATACATACTAAACAAACCATAACACTCAAAACACACAGTACACATAATGACACAGGCACAATTGTCTCACCATCAAAGCCCATAGGAGACTCTATAGTGAGACACACAAACATTCCCCTCAACAGACTGAACAAGGAGAAAGTCACAGTCAGCTATCTTTCTGGTGGCAAGATTCATCAGGTCATGCAGGCACTCAAGTCTCTCAACAACAAGTACCGTTATGATTCAGTCATAGCACCTGTTGGTGTGAACAACTTAAGATGTCCCTCCCTGGACTACATGAACAGAGACATGTAATTGGCTTAGTTTCTGGTGTTATTCTAAGGGGATACAGTTTCTGTTAGCCTGGGATGACACGATCGTTAGACCTCGATGCTTTGCCAGAGATGGTCTTCATCTGTGAACCTTGGGATTTCAGCTACTGACAAAGGCTCTTGCCACCCCCATAGTGCCTTTTTTAAGGCAATGCAACAAAAACAAAATTCCCAACCTAAAAATGTCATCAAAAAACAACCTCAAGGTTATGCTGCTAAATGTTAGGAGTCTTAGCATGAAACTGCACTCACCGGAAGCAGTCTTCTCATTAGAAGACACTGACATCTGTGCAGTCACAGAGACCTGGTTCAAGGCTGTGGAGAGCACCCCTGCCATACAGGGTTACACCTCCTACCACACGTTCAGACCACAGATGGAAGGCGTGAAAACTAAAGGAGGCAATGTATCAATATTCATTAAAGATAAATACACCTCCAGATTGGTTAAACAGTATGATTGCCTGTAAACACTTCAGGTGCAACTAACTGTTGTTAGGACATCTATTTAAGTCATTGCCAGCTACAAGACCCCCTCCACAAATCAAGACACCCACTCTGCCTACTTGGATCTGCTGGAATCCATCAAGATACAACCAAACACCATGGTTCTGGGTGATTTTAATTACCCATCCATTGACTGGGTAAATTACTCATGCTCAAACTCACTTGCCCAAAGGCTCCTTGAGTTCATTAACTCCAACAACCTGGACCAGCTGGTGGACATCCCAACAAGGGGAGTCAGCATCCTGGACCTGGTGCTTAGCAATATGGGGTACCACTGTAGCACTCCCACTGTGAGGTCTTCCCTTGTCAGATCAGGCCACAAATCAGCCTTATTTGAAGTAACTATCCCACCAGATTCCCCCCTCCCCAGCAGCAACTAAACTAAAAAACTTCTCCAAAGCAGATTATATCCTTCTAAGGGATGGTATAAATACCTTCAATGCACCTCCTCCCTTCAGATGAAACAGGCAACTATGCCGAGTCCTACACTAATGCTTTTTAAAAACACCTGTGTAATTGCATTGATGCGTCCATACCTGATAGTACCAAGCAAGCTCTTCAAGGAAGAGCAAACCTGCCTGGTGGACAACTTCCATTAACAGACTTTACAACAAGAGGAAGAAATTGTTGTCCAAATGTAAGAGAGAGAGAGTGCCCTTAACTGGAAACACTCCCTCCTCAGCTTAAACAAGCAAATAAGACTTCTTATGAAGTCCTCCAAAGCAAACTATGAATCCAAATTAGCATCCTCAGCTAAGGACCAACCATAAGGCATTCTTTAGTTCCATCAGTAGCCTAAAAGGTAAGACCCAGAGTTGCGCCAGGCTGGTAGTTAATAATACCACATACACTGAGCCTGTGGACATAGCAAACCTGTTAGCCGACAGGTTCTGTGAAAACTTCACTCCTCTGTCCACACCACACATACCCCATGACATTTCTTCCACCTGTCCCCCACCTTGTATCTCTAGAGAGTAGGTCATATATACCCTCTCTAAGCCAAAAACACAGCATTGATGTGACCTGATAAGATCCCAGGCTGTGTCCTACATGGGCTGCAGCAAGAACTATCATCACCATTGTGTACTTTTTTCAGTCATTGCCTAAGCATCAGCTTCATCACAGCTGAATAGAAAATGACTACTGTTATTTCCTTGCACAAAGGTGGTGCTTCCACTGACCTTATTAGCCTGAATAGCCTTATCTGCAAAGCTATGGAGTAAATCATCATGCACCTTATCAACAAAGATATAGGTAGTCTGCAAACACTTGACTCTACTCAGTTTGGATTTGTCAAAGGGAGATCATGGCTGTTAAACCTGTTGGACTTCTTTGAGACAGTCACCAGAACCCTGGATGAGGGGAAAACTATGCATATAGCCTACTTGGACTTAGCCAAGGCTTTTGACACTATTCTCCACTCAGGCATTATTGATAAACTTACCCAGTTAGGTATCAACCCTTCTGTCTTTAGGTAGGCTGCTAACTGGTTCACTGATAGAGCCCATACAGTCAAAATAGGGGAATCCGCTTCTAATAGTAGACCCTTAACCAGTGGTGTTCCACAGGGATCAGTCCTGGGCCTAATGGTTAAGGTGTTTGCCTTACAAACGCAAGGTGCAGGGTTTGAGTCTCACAAGGGATAATTGGCTAGGCTTAAAATGGCTTGTAAGAGCAGTTAGCTTAGTACTAACCTATGAACCTATGAATCTACTGTTTGGAATCTAATTCTGCGTAGTACGAGCAAAAACTAAACATCTGTGGCTGACAAAGTTTGCTGACGACTGCAAACTGGGAATGGTCATAGAACCCCCAAACAATGTCAACATCCTACAAGAGGGTCTTGCACAAATGAACAATTGGTGCCAAAGTCACAGTCTTAAACTCAATGCAAAAAATGTATTATCACAGTAAGCATGCACTCAGTGGGAAGAGACCTAGGCACACAGGTTGAGAGCATCCTTACCTTTGATCACCATGTCTCCACAGTGGTAAGAAGGGCATTCTATATTGCTTATTTCATAAGTAAGGGCATTGCCTCCAGAAAAAAAGATGTTATACCCTCCCTGTACTCTTCCTTCATCAGGCCAATAATTGAGTGCAATGCCACTTTTGGTATGTCCCTTTCCAAGCACCTGCAGCAATTAGAGAAACCACAAAGGCTCCTCACAAGGAGAATTCAAGGTCTTCAGCATCTACCTATGTGGATCGGCTGAAATCACTTTGCTCATTTCATATAGACTGCTCAGAAGCAATCTCTGCCTTGCATATAAGGCAATCCCTGAATCTGGATGATTGGACGGGTAACCATAAATTCGCCCTGGGTGTTCTACATGTGTCTCTCTTGGGCAGGGACAATAGGTGCTGATCTTGGAAACAAGGGCATAACTTGGCTAGGCTTGTAAGGAACCTAGGGCCATAAGCCTAGTAACTTCATATGATACTGGCAGATTTTACTGCTTACCACAGGACCCAGACTTAACAACTTAGCAGGGGATGCTTAATATTTGTTAAGATCAGATCTTGTACCACTCTAGAGCTTAACTGATTTACCCTTTTTTGAATATCAGAGAGTAATCAATGTGCTCCATTTTCCATGCAGTTTTGTAGGAAAAACAGGAATGAACTATTATGCAGAGGCATACTATCTCTTTACTTAAAACTGGAAGAATTGTTTTTTGTCTTTGGCTCTAGAACTCTGAGTGAAGGGGTGGTAACCGGAGGATTACCCAGGCTACCATTTGCTTTAGTTAGACCTTTGAACACAAGTTCTCTGTTCTAGTAGCTATGGGCTGCTATAGATTCTTAGTGTTTATCTGAAAACTGCTGCCTGCAGAGTTGACATTGTTGTAGACCCATTTCTATACAACCTTCTATTCTGTCCTCAAATTAAGGATTGCTTTGAAGATTTACCTATTCAATGGTACATCATGCATTTAACCTTGATATTTAGCATTAGTAAACATTTGATTTGCACTAAAATGCGAGAATTAAATCCACTTTGTTATAATTGCTTTAGCATGGTAATGCTTTATAGAGGCATTATTACTACTCCACTGAGTTCACTAGGCTATCTGTACCGCTCATTGTTGAGATTGTTTTAATTAAACAATCTGCATATTGTCCTTCATTAGTAATGAATGCTTTCCATTTATTTGTTAACAGAGTAATAACTTATTTTTTTCAGAGGAATAACCTAGGAGCATCAGTCTGTATCAATGAGTTGCACACTATATAAACAGAGAAGTAATCAAACTGACCAATTTGGAATAAAACTCATAACTTTAGCCCTCTGTCCTCCCCTGACAGGTTGTTACTGTACTGCAAATTTTTTGAATTTCTCTGATTCATTTGATCCAAATACATCGTGGGCATTCACTCTATTCAGCATTCTTTGCAAAAATATTCCCTCCATCACCACATTATGTTCTCCCGTGCTTTCTAATCACTTGTTTTAAATGATACTACTTCCTTGTACTTTCTAAATGCCCCTAATGTACTTTCTGCTAAGGCCTTTACACTTTAATATGCATATATTAAACTCCATTGGCATTTCTTCACAAGTCTCCTGCTGCTTGCCTTTCACTGTTTTGGTTGGCATCTTCCATCCTTCTTCCATTCTGTTGATATCAGTTTTGGATGGGTTTTCTGTATAGTGTATAATACTGTAAAGAGAGTGTCAACAGCTGCCTGCACAGAAAAATGATGACATATGCCTCGTCTATCTGTAAAATCATTCTCTGTATAGCCTATTTTCTCTCTTTCTTCTGTTGTGCCTTCTTTCATATCATGTAAGTACAGCTAGTCACATTCTTCCCTGTTGTATTTACCCTCACCATTGGCTTATTCTCCAGACACGTAAGGTCCCATTTCTTGGATAATAATTTAAAACTCCATGTTACTGAACATTATTTAAATATTCAAGATGAAACTTCAACCCAAGGGTCTATTTCTTCTATATTCACCAACTTGAATATCCAAGAAAACAACGCGAATAGAAAAAAACTCACTTTAATAACAAAGCTTTCAGGAATAACCCTTCTTCAGTGCTAGTAAAACAATGAATGAACTTAATACATGTATATATATATATATATATATATATATATATATATATATATACATAACTATCACAACCATATGACACAGCAGACCTATAAGAATACATTTAAAATCACATCAATTAAAACTTAAAAACACAAACTTTAAATAAAAAATTCATAAATAAACAAACAATTAAATGTTATCGAAAAAATACAAACCATAAATCAAAATATTAAATATTTAAATTATTTTCATGTATATTTATATAGATATAAATATATTAAGAATGAATTCAAGTTCTGTGGTATTTGTAAGTAACTTCCTTTTAAAGCTAATCTGTTTGTTATACATCTTTGTATCCTGTTTGTTTGTAATTTCATTACTCAGGTTATTATAGTGGATTCCCCAAGGCTAATTATTATTGTTATTATTATTATTATTTATAATTATTATGCACAGTGCTTGGTGATTGTAAATATTAGAACTCACTATCCTGCATCTGTACAGGGAGGACAGTGAATGATTGCTGCCACAATCCTTGCCCCTGTTATTCAATTGACCTCATACATTCATCAGTTAAGTGGAATTAATATTTATTAATTTTTTGTTATAATAACATTTGATATTCTTAATAAGAGCTGCAAATGCTATACATCATGCATTACTGTAATGTAAAATGTCAACAAGTGGTGATAGTTTTACCTCTTAATAAGTGTAGCACAGGTCACTATCACAGTCAACACAGAACAAATAAATGCTATTTTATAAAAGCTTCTGTTCTGATGCACATAGCTTAAAAGACATATCAGGCTCACTGGTATAGCCCTGCGGGAGAAGGAAGGGCTGCAGTAGTAGAATATCTGTTTCATGTTTGTTAATTTTCTCAGTATTACCTAAAAGGGAGGCTGCTACCCCTCTTAACCCCTGCAATGAATTACTTCATAAGGAATATGAAAAATATGTACTGGTGGGGGGTTAAGGGGAATGGCGGCTCCCCCACATAGGTAATGGTAGTAAAGTTACTAGACTGTTATTGTCAATAGGATTATTTTTGTAATGTTTTCCCATATCATTGTAAGGTCTTAATGTGTGGCCTTTTAGTGGTCATTAACATCAAGGGAGCTGCTGTCAGTGAAGGGGCATCTTCCTTCATACTGGTAAGTCCTAATCATGATAATCACCCAGTGCTTTAAGCTGTGATTATTTATTTATTATTTATTTTATTTATTTACATTTGTTGACCGGGAGTGTCCGACTGGATGTAGGTCCATTTTCAGTGGAGGCCCGGGGAGAAAAGCTCCACAGTTAAAATAAACAGACAGTAGTTACATTGGATTACATAGCGATTAACAATTTAACATAGCAATTACTTACAACATATTTACAGATGAATATAGTACATCAGTAGACAACTAGAATCTTTATCTGTGAAGTACATAACAGACATTAACAAATGTTACAATAAGAAGTTCCTGCTGTATAATAAGTACTAGGCTTATGAGCATCTGAGCTTGCTATAATCAAGGTAGTTAGTGGAGTGGAAAGAAAGATAGTGGTTGGATGGGGTGGGTGATATTAGAGTGGGAATTGCAAGGGAATAGCCAGCATGTTTTTAGGTGCACTTTTAGTAATGTTTTGAAGGGATGCATGATGGTATGGAGGTAATTGTGGGTGGGAGGGAGTTCTATAATTTGGCTATGGTGCAAGAGAATAGTGCTTCACCAGCAGAGTTATTGGCTTTAGTGATCTGCAAGTGATTTTGTTTTTGATTAGCAGTGGTGGCTGGTGGCTTTAAATCAAAGGGGGTCTGCAGGAGACAGCTGAATGGGTGGGGCCAATGAGAAGAGGTGTGTCCAATTAGAAAGGGGCAGAGCTATGCTAAAAACCACAAAAACTGGGACTTTAAATACGCTGCCCTGGGTGCCAAACCATCATTATGAGAGTCCAATCAAGACAAAATGAAGTGTAGAAGAAATAATATTTCAATGCATTGGCTACACGACAGCTTACTTAATATCTAGATGGAAAGAAAAAGGTTGTGAGGCATGAAAAAAGAAATTGCTTTTTAAATGCATTACTGGAATGCCATTCAAAATCAAGTATAAAAAAACAAGCAGCACTCAACTCAAATCACTTCTCCTTGCACTGCAGTTCTAATTATAATTTATATTTAGCTTTATAAAAGTACCAAGTAACATGCTGAAAGTAGCAATCTCTGTGATACCCCCACTTGTAAAAATGTTTCTTAGCCAAAAAAGACCTGCTGCTTGACAACAACTATCTACTTGTTTCATGGAGGAAACATGATCAAAGTAAAAAAATGAACAGCAAACAAGAAACAAGCTCAAGATAAATTGCTTTAAGGATTACTGCACAGGTTATGGACCACACACATGATAGATTGGCATTCTGTTTAGTTTACGGGTAAAGCTGCAAAGATGACTGCAAGTCTCCAGCAAATGTAATGAGCTTCTGAAAATACTGTAATCCTGCCATTTATTACAAATACTGTCATATGCATTTCAGTACCTAAGGCTTATCTAGTTATGTTAATATTCTCTGCATGGCAACAACAAAAATGCTTTGAATGTTGGTAAATCTTTAATAGTATGCTTATTAAAGCTTACTTGCATCTTGCAGTCTCAGACAAGCTTACCTGATGGTCATTAAAGCATTGCTACTTAAACATAGCACAACAGGCTCTGCAACAACATGCATTTTCTGAATAGGAAGAAGCATGAATCAACATTATAAAAATATGACAGAGAACCAGAACATTCTGCAAAATCAAGGACAGATGAAAAGCCACTGTAGTACTTGTGTCTGCCTTGGATGGGATGATACTCTGCACACTTACACTGCATAACTGCTCCTTGCGTTGCTTAGACACATCCAGATTCACTACATGGGGGAGTGGGGTGCAACAAGTATGTCACAATTTGAAATGTCTCTGGCTGACAGTGATGGCCCTGACACATCTGTCATAGCTCTCAACCTCAGAGCAAGAAATCTGGACAAAGCCATAAATAGAAGTGGGACAAATGCCCAAAAATAAGGACAATTCTTAAATATTGCTCTTATAAACTTAGAAAGATAATAGAATAATAGTTCTTGAATTAGTATGAATTTTCTAAAGGGTATGAAATCTGAAACTCAAATGTCTGTCATTATTTTCTAACTTCAATCTTTAATGATTTGCCACTAATTTGCCAGAAAAACACATTTTTATGAAAAACGGACCAAAAATGTGATGCAAAAATATAAAATAGCCACACAATACAGCTGGGAACCTGTCAAAGAAGGGACACTTTTTTAATATTAGTAATGTTAACTTGAGCAGCTGACAAAATAAGATAATCTACATGCATTTCTGAAATTAAAAGTAATCTATAACTCTGATCATTACAGTTATTTATTAATTGCAAACCCTCCATGTTTTCTTCCAAATCTGTCATTTTGTGGAGGGATTATTAGGGGAGAGCAATATTTTGAGCCAAAATAGGGGACAGTTGAGAGGTTTGGATATACTTAATTCTATAAAGTGATTTATTTGCCCACACTTCTCAACCTCTTAACATAGGAAATCTGGACAAGGCCAAATATATTGGGGAACATACAAACAGTACTAAAAATTGCTCTTGTATAAAATTAAGACAGTTAACAGAATAACGGGTCTTCCTTTAGCATGCATTTTTCTGAAGGGTATGAAGTCTGAAACGCAATGTCTGTCATTATTTAGTGACTTCCTTCCTAAATGATTTGCCAGAAAACCACAAATGTTATGAGGAACAAACCAAAAATAATTAGCAAAAATCTATTCATTCTGCAAAAATCTGGACAGTTGAGAGGTATAGTTCAGCTGGGGCTGAGTTTGCCACCCTTTCCCCCTCACAAAATCATGGTCGAATGGGGATTCCTCCTGCAACTATTCCAATGTCCCATTACTTGGCTATTTCACCCCATTTACCATAAACACTATAATGTGCATACTGCTTTACTTCTATGATGATTTGGATTTCATTTAAAAGTTTTATTTTACATTTTACAGCACAAACACTAATAGTCATCTGCTAAACAAAGCAATGCAGTTTCATAATGAAAATAGACTTAGCATTAAAACTTCTCTGCCCTTCAAACTCACATTCATTGAAACAGCATCAAAACCCACATTCAAAGAAAATACATCTGACCAGTAGCAGATAAAGATTAACGTGGGCTGTTTTCAAATCATAGGCCCCTTGCACAGGAAACATACATGTGTAGTTTGATACACCTTCCTGACTGTATTAACTTATAGTCCTTGTATAATACAGTACAGTTGTTAGAGGGCATTTTAAATTTATTGTTTTGAACATTTTTCCAGTAAAACAAAATGCATGCACCAATAATGACAAAACTGCTCAATTCAGAACATTTCCATCATAAAAGTCTACTCAAATGTCTACAATCTACCAGTATCAGTAAATGTGCTCAATCTCTGCAGAAGTAAAAGTCATCTAAATAATTCCACATTAAAGAGATCTGTAACTAATTAAGAGGTTGTTGCTAGCGTGCAACTTTATATTTCATTGTTTCATCTACAAATAAAGTGCCTGTTGCTCTTGAAGAATAAATTGCCTATGCTACATTAAAAAATGATAAGCTAGTAATATTGCAATAGGGAATGGATGGCAAACTGATAACAGGTTCATTGTTACTAGGTATTGCCACCAAAGAGGACATTCTCAGGAATGCAGTATTCACCCCCTTTAAAAGTACAACACAATACAGTATTGCATCTATATACTGTGGGAGTAGAACCCACAGTCTTTTGCATCAAAAGCAAGCACACTATCTGTTGTGCTATTAACAACACAAGCAGCTACAGCATAAGCAGCACTAAACTTCTCCTCAAGCTATCATTTCCTTGTAAAATGCACTCAACACAACTGTATCTCTCAACTTTGAAGCACAAGAAATCTGGAAAAAGCCAAAATGTATTGGGGGGGGGGGGGCAAAAACTGGGGACACATTTTAAACATTGCTTACATACTCTTGGAAAGTTGTTAGAAGAAAATGCTGTATTACCACCACGCAATTCACACCAAAGCTTGAACCCAGGACCATGTGCACTATAATCTGAATAACATACCACTGTGCCAAATCAGCTGTTTCTTGAAAGACAGGTAGACTGAACTTAAATGGCTATCATTTAGTGAATTCACTTCTCACCATAGCTCTCAACTTCTTAGCACAAAACACCTAGACAAAGCCAATAATGGGGGAATACAGCCCCCAAACATATTCAGTGAATTCAGTTCTCACCATAGCTCTCAACCTGTTAGCACAAAAATCCTGGAGAAAGCCAAAAATAGGGACAAATTTCAAATATTGATCTTATAAACAGAAATTTGCTAGAATAAAAGGCTTTGTGTTACCATGTACTTTCTGAAGAATATAAAGTCTGAAATTCAAATGCCTGTCATTATTTAGTGAATTCAAAATCCAGAAAAAACACAGGCTTCAGCCGGCAGATGTTGCAGTCCAATCTCCTTCCAGTCTATGCAGTTGTAACTGCATAGACTTCTGGGATCTTTGCTGTTGCAGGCAGTCTGGATCTGTGCGCATGCTCCAGACTGGTTCAGTAGCAGTCCGGACTCGGGAAATGCTGCAATTCTGAGTCCGGATCTGTGCACATGCTCTGGACTGGTTCAGTAGTAGTCCGTACTTGGGAAATGCCACAAGTGCACATGCATGAGTTTCGGGGACTCGTGTTTGTTTTTATGTCTTTTTTTCTTTTTTCTTTTTGTTTTTTATTCATTTCTTTCCTTTTGTATAGCTTGGGGGGGGGGGCAGCAGTCCTGCAACCCAATAGCACGAGGCTTCCCTGGTGATTAGTTATGTTTATTGTCCAGCCATGATTTATTCTATTTATCACCCTGTCAACTATATGTGTTTGACACATTCTCCCAATTATGTATACATTTTCAGATTTTGAGCCTTTCAAATATCTAAGTGCTCATCATTTCTTTCTTTCAGGAAACTAAGCTACCAGTCGCATAGATTTTTGCATTTATCTTAATTTTGTGGAAGGAAATCACATCTATCATTCTCCAACAGTCAAGTATAACACATTTCTTCTAGGACTTGTAAAAAAAAGTTTAAGCTTAATTTGACCACTGAATGGCAAATTGAAAATTAACCCCTGGTCTAGTGTCCGCATGTCTGATGACAGAGACAGTCAGTAAATCATGTTGTAACTAACAATCATCCATATATAAACATCTAAAACATATAACTTGTGGTACACATTTTGGTTGTAATGCTAGGCTTATAAAGCCCCTAGTGGTCATTAGCCCAGAAAACACTTACAAACCTATGAGCCTATAATCTGGTCATCATAGACTGTTATATATTCAGTCTTATGTCTTTATTTTATTAAATCTCTATAGACCATTACTATACACTCCCTAGAGAATGAACAGCCTTTTGCTCTAGCAATTTATGATCTGTATAGCTGTAGTGCTCATATCAGCCTGGTGTTGGAAGACCATTATCTTGATACAATGAGTAGTTCGTATATTACACCTCTCTTTCAGCAGCGACAGTGGGTATATTTACTGAGCAACCCCTGTTGTGGTGGGCCTAGTGGTGCATAAGTTCTTTGATAAACGTACATCAGTGGGGTGGGATGCTGGCATAATGGTTAAGGTGTTTACCTTACAGACACAAGCTGCAGGGTTTGAGTCTCACATGGGGTAACTGGCTAGACTTAATATGACCCACAAGAGCAGTAGGAGTAATATTAATCTATGACCTCATCGTACCCGCTATCTGCTAACTCCACACTCGTGATGTCGACCTGTTGCTGGAAGTCTTCATCCTTGACATTGAGCCTGGAAGCTCTATAAATTTGATTTTGAACAACATTACTGAAGATATATTGTGGATGCATGCTTTCCCTACTAAGTAAATGATTAACATGACATTCCTTCCTGTGGATCCTAGTGCCAGGCCTGTTCATATCTTCCTTAAAAATAGTTACATCTAAAGAATCTACATCTGTGTAAGAACAGTTCATTGTGAACTTTAAAAACTGAGTGGACCTGTTGATGTAATCAACAAACTCAAGCAAATTCTCCAAGGTACCACCCCACAATAAAAATAGGTCACCTACAAACCTCCAAAAAAATAAAGAGATGTCTTTGTATACCAAGGGATCCACAAAGGAAAGTACAGCATGGGGGAACTACACCATATGGGAGTTGTTCATTTTCTCCATATATAGACAGTAGTTCAAGTTTTAGACACCCAAATACAGGGGTATCGTATAGATTTAGGGTAAGTGCAAGCTGTGAAACTACACATGTGATATATTTAGCAATCTGTCAGATCTGTAATAAATTTTATGTAAGGAAGATGGACAGAAAGCTTAAGGAAAGAATTAGGGAACACATCATATAGAGAAGAAGAGCAAATATAATGCGCTAGCTAAACATGTTAGTAATACAGATGATTCACACAGGTTTAATTTTATGGTCATAGTCATGAGCTATGAAAATAGAAGGGGTGGGGATGTAAGAACTATAACAGAAGAATTGGAAGCTCAGTGGATTGTCAGGTTGAGAGCAGATGCAGGCCACGGGCTTAATGATCATGTCCCACTGAGAACTATCCTCAAAACCAGACCATTGTGTAGATGATGTGTGGGGACATTATAATGATGTTTGAATATGAGCTATGAATTTTATCTTTTAGATTTTATAACACTATTTTATTTAGTTTTTTACATGTGAATAAAGATCCAAGTCAAATATGTATTTGGGATGTGACCAGCGTAGATATAAGACTTATTGCCGAGTGCACCTTTAAAATTGTAGTTTGTTGGGTCATGTGATTTTAACTCGAGTAGTTAAATATGGTGGTTTCAAGCTATCTTTTGTAATACACCTGAAGAAGCATTTGGTGAAAGCGCTTGTGTGTCTTATTAAAAGTCATTGTGAACCTGGAGCCTTGCCTACGTTTGTCGTATTTTCTCATATATAGACAATTATGTCCAGGTTGCTGTATATGTTACACTAGGCCTAGAAATATGACCAAATCATGTGACATAGAAATTAGAACTAGGTCTAGCAACTGGGAATGTCTCTGCTGAATGTTCAACTTTGGGGACATCAAGAACAGAAGTAGAAGTTAAGACATGTTCTGCAACAGGAACATCATCTGGATTGCTCTGAGATCTAGAGTCTGTATCACAGGAACAATGCTGCAATATCGATTATGATACAGGAAGAAGATGTCTACAATTTCTCCTGTACTCCATACCCTCGGATTCTATGAAGTAGGATCTCGGTTGGGCACATACACCTGTTACTTGACCAATCCAGTTGAAACTTTTCACCATTTGTATCATCACTGGCTCTCCTTCTTTCAGTAGACAAAGAAATCTGCTCGATTTATCATAGATGGACTTCTGGAAAGAATGCTTCCTGAATAGTTGGACTTTGATTGTTCTGTTGTTCTTAGCTTTAGGCCTCAACAAACTGGAACTGATAGGCAATGTTGTTCTCGTTTGCCTAGACAGTAGTCTGAACAGGTGAGCCAAGTATATCATCACGGGGTATGTTTCTGAGACTGAGTAAGTTCAAAAAGACATCGGTATTATCACACATTGACTTCCTTAGTAATTGCTTTGCATTCTGTACTGCATGTTCATCTAGAAATCCAGGGAGGTGCACAAAGTACCAAAACGGACGCAAAGGTCGACTTAAAGACTTTATTCGATCCAAAAAAAACTCACTAACAAACACGTAAAACCAAACATTAATGCTTTCATATAACCAGTATGCGTTTTCGTTTCAATATACTTCATCAGATGACCAGTGCATTGCCATTTTCCAAGTTTATATAGGATACTGCTTAATAAGCCAACCAATAGCAAAAAAACATTTCATAATTCAAATACCAAGGAGTTTTCTTCCATTGTATTATTGTGTTAAAAAATCAGTTCTTCTGAATATACCCAAATGAAAAATGTATAATATTTTAAATAAATAAAAGACATTTTCCTACAAATCGTTTACTAAAAAACATCCATTTCATAGTTAAATATTTAAAACCTGAAATAAACACCTAGCTAAAAATTGTCTGAATATAAATAATAATATGTATATACCTTAAAAAACTCCACCTTAGAAACCCACCATAAAGCTATAAAAATCTTCTGTGTATATAAGTAAATAAAAATATGTATATATATATATATATATATAGGTGAAAATATGTACCCTTTATTAAGAAAGTTAAAAAGGATTAAATATTTAAAAGTGTTAATAAAGGGAAGATATGTTAATGCTGCCCTCTAACGGTTGTTTTTGATATATCATAATTTAGCAGATCTCAGCTTTAACAGAGGGAGTATAGATATATAATCATTTAAACCTGGTGGTCTTCCCGCTTCTAAGGTCACTTGCCACCATAGCTCCCTAAATTCAATTCTTTCTTCCCAAGGGCCACCTCTAATATTGTCCTTAACTTGTTCTAAAACCATAAATAGAAATTTATATTTTGAACATATTTTAGAATGCCTATATAGGGCATTAGTGTCTTTTTCCCCTTTAATGTCATAAATATGTTCATAAATTCTTCTTTTTAACTTTCTCTCTGTCTTTCCTACATAAAAGGAGTTACAGGTTTCACATATAACTAAATACACCACACCCTTTGTTTCACAATTATAATGTTCAGAGCTGCGTATCCATTTATTTCTACTGACCAAGAAATGTTCATCTGTATTCATAATGTATGCACATTGTGTGCAACGTCTACATTTGTATGTGCCAACCTTCAGTCTATTAGGGTTTCCTTTGTTTTTATTTTCTAATATAACTTTAATACTCTGAGAGTTCTTATATGTTATTTTCTGTGGAATCTTGGACATATTGTCCAAATCCGTTAGAGCTACAAATCTCCCCCATTCTCTTAAAAATATTTTTCCAATACTGTTATTTATTCCATTATACTCTAAAACCAAAGCCTGTTGATAATTTTCTTGATTATTTAATAAATTATTGTTGTTAAAAGTAATGCCACCATCATGTCCACCACTATTTATAATAGGTTTAAATTTTGTATTTCTTCCATTTAATACTTCTACTTTAATATAATTTATCATTTTCATGGGATAGCCTCTTTCTAAAAACATTTTCCCCAATAGGTCACATTCCTTCATAAAATCATCATCACTACTAATCATCCGACTCCCCCTTACAAATTGTCCCTTTACAATGTTCTTTTTACAATGTAGGGGTGTGCACTTTTAAAATGTAGAAATGAATTACAATAGGTATTTTCCTATATATTTTAGTTGCAAATTTGTTCTCTACTTTATATATTTCTCTGTCTGGGTATTGTAAGTTAAATTCAGATATATTGTATGTGAATTTTAAAAAATTAGTAGTGTTGCCAAGATAATTAATAAAATCAATAAATTTCTCATGTCCAGCTATCCAAAAAAAGACTATATCATCCAGGTACCTATGATATAGTATCCAACAATTTTTATATCCTGAATTTAATATATTCCTTTCTTCCCATTTAGCTAAGACCAGGTTAGCATATGTTGGAGCACAAGCCGCTCCCATAGCAACCCCCTGAATTTGTTGATAAAATTCTCCATTAAAATATAAATAGTTGTTTTTTAATACCAACTCCATTAGACATAAACTTGTTAGTTTTTCATCTTGTGTTAAATGTAGATCTTCATAAACAATTTCTTCAAACATTTCCATACCTTCCTTATATGGTATGGAGGAAAATAGATCCACTATATCTACTGTTATAAATAATAGATTGTCATGGAATAGGTCCTCAGTAATTGTTTTAAGAAGATCCCATGAATCCCTCAAAATATTATCCCTTGTTAACCATAGGTTTTTTTCATTTTACATCAACATATTTAGCAAGGGGGTATGTTTTACCACCATCTGCTGATACTATTGGTCTTAGTGGGGGGTTATTTTGACTTTTATGAATTTTGGGTATACCAAATATCGTAGGTATCTTAGGTTTATCTACTTTCAAATATCTGAACGTGTTGTAGTCTATTAATTCTTCCTGTACCATGTCAGTTAAAATCCTATCTATTTTATTATAAGCTATATTAATTTCATTTTTAGAAACACTAGAATACCTAGTATCATCCCATAATATCATATTCATTCTGCTCTCATAACTAATGTTGTCCATAATAACAACCCCACCTCCTTTGTCCAGTTTCATCACTCTGATGTCCACATTCCTGTTTATGTCATATAACAATTCTTTTTCTTTATTGCTTAAATTGACCTGACATCTAATATTATTATATTTTTTCCTTATTTCGTTTTCCATAATTATTTCCAGATTCCTCAACTGGGGATGTAATGGTGGGTTATAAGTCATTTTTCTTCTTAATTCATTAATATTTTTATTAGTTTTTTTCTATGGATCTCATAATATTTAAGTTAACCTTTCTTAAAAATAACATTATATCCAATAAAGTTTGGGTAATATCTCCCTTTTTATATGGGATGAATTTCAACCCTTTAGAAAACAGTAAAAAATGCTCTTTCTCAATTGTTAAATTACTAAAATTGTAAATGGAAAAATTATTAAAAGTACTTTTTATACCATCTATTGTAATCTCCCTATTGGTTGTTAATCCATGGTGGGGGTCTATTAAAATCTCCCCGTCCCCCTTCTCCCCCCCTCCATTGAAAATTTGGTGGCTGTGGGCCTTTTTTATTCATTAATCTTTCGGACCTTCTAAGAGGCAGGAATTCATGTTCGTAATCAAAGTTATTATCGAGGTTATTTTCAAAATTATTTTCAAAGTTATTTTCCCCTTGAAAATCTTCATCTTCTCCCTCCTGATAGTGGGGGGAATCAGTTGGATCATATCTTCTTTCTTTGTTATATTTAGAAAATTTATGTACAGGTTTCGGATAACTAGTATTAGTCTCATATTCTTTTATGTCTCTTTCCAACTTCTTAAACTTTCTAGTTACTAACTCTTCACTTTTACAATCTATGTCTTTTCTAATATTAAAATACTTCTCCTTTTCCTCAGAAATGGTAAACATCAAATAATTTCTAATGCACTGGTCCAAACTATCTATATCTTCCTGTATTTCATCTTGACATTTATTATTTTCTTTAATAATTAATCTTAATATGTCCAAACCACATTTATTAAACAATTCAATGAGTTCCTTATGAAACACTGAACCCATTGTCACATTATTAGGGAATTTATAGACCTGAAGCCCTTTCGGGACTATTTCCCTGGAAATGCATTCCTTCAAGTATTCGTTCTCTATCTCTAAAGTTCTATATTTGAGCATTAATTTAGTTAAATGTTCCAGTTGGGTCCGATATGAATCATTGGAACCTTGTTGTTTACTTCTGTTACTGTCCATTTTAAAATGAAATTTCATATGTAGCCAATCATTAATTTCTACTTGTGGGTTAACAGTACCTGTTATTTTATTTCTTTCATGCGCCGTTATCCTCTGTCCCAAAGTTATGCTCGGTTCCTGGTTGGAGCATACATTTTTATCTGAGATTTGTAGGACACCGGGAGTTGCTGCAGCATTAAAACTTTCCTCAAAGATTTCATTGTGGTCGCCGAAGTTATGATTAATGCCAATAAGCTCCGTTGAAATCGGGTTTGTTCCTCTTTTTCCTTCATCAGACCTTTCGGTTCTTGGCGCTGGGTGTTTACTAAGACTGTCGTAGATCAACACTAACGATTGGCTCAAAGGTGTAAGCAGTTCAATCAATCCAGTAAGCTGACCTATCAGCTTACGTGTTTGTCCAAGTCCGTCCGACCCCTTAGGATCAGGAAGTACCTTGGCCTCCATTCTGGCTCCACACAAAAACTAAGAACCAAATAAAATGTGGTTATATTATGGTGGGTTTCTAAGGTGGAGTTTTTTAAGGTATATACATATTATTATTTATATTCAGACAATTTTTAGCTAGGTGTTTATTTCAGGTTTTAAATATTTAACTATGAAATGGATGTTTTTTAGTAAATGATTTGTAGGAAAATGTCTTTTATTTATTTAAAATATTATACATTTTTCATTTGGGTATATTCAGAAGAACTGATTTTTTAACACAATAATACAATGGAAGAAAACTCCTTGGTATTTGAATTATGAAATGGTTTTTTGCTATTGGTTGGCTTATTAAGCAGTATCCTATATAAACTTGGAAAATGGCAATGCACTGGTCATCTGATGAAGTATATTGAAACGAAAATGCATACTGGTTATATGAAAGCGTTAATGTTTGGTTTTACGTGTTTGTTAGTGCGTTTTTTTTTGGATAGAATAAAGTCTTTAAGTCGACCTTTGCGTCCGTTTTGGTACTTTGTGCACCTCCGTGGATTTCTTGGTTATTTTTGTGCTTTTCCACATTTTATTTGGTGCATGTTCATCTAGTCCATTTGACTGTGGGTATTCTGGACTACTAGTAACGTGTATAAAATCCCATTCCTTTGTAAATTTCTGAAACAACTGACTGGTAAATTGGGCACCATTGTCAGAAACAACTTTGTGTGGACTACCATGGACTGAGAAATGAAATTTCAACTTGGTGTTAACAGCAGTGGACGTTAGGTTAGGTAGAAGATCGATCTCAAACCAGTTCAAATAAGAGTCTACCAACACTAAGTAATGCTGATTGTTCCACTCGAATATATCAGAGGTTACTGTTGATCAAGGTAGTTCAGGAACTTGACTTAGCTGAAGTGGTTCTTTTTGCCAATGTGGTTTAGTACTATTGCATACTAAACAAGAAGAAAGTACTTTATTAATGTCTTTTGTTAGAGAAGGCCAAAATACTAGTCCTTTCGCCCTTATTTTGGTAGACTCAGAACCTGGGTGACCATGATGCAAAATCTGGATATATTCACATTGTAAGGAAGCAGGGACAACAATTTTAGGACCTTTGAAAATAATGTCAACTTCCATCAACATCTCATCTCTGGAAGGAAAATAAGTTTGCTCTTCAGATGGTACACTAGATTGCTTTGACAGCCATCCATCTTTTCTGAAAGTAGTGGCTGAGCTTTTGCAAAACTGGGTCAGTCTTTGTATGATCTCTCAGCTCATCAAGTCTCATGGTAGAAAAATTATGCACTTCCATGACATCAAAGTCAAAACTATCTGCATTAAGCTTTTCTGTTGTATTTCTGGGTGATCTGGATAAGGTATAAGCCAGATAAAGAAGTTTGCCTTTTGTATAGACAATTTTGAAGTTGTACTCTTGCAATTTGAGCACCATTCTTTGTAATCTCACTGGAGCTGAATGCATAGGCTTCTTTAAAATAATAATTAGAGATTGGTGACCAGTTTCATTCTGAATAGCTCAACCATAAATATAATCATGAAACTTTGAACATGCAAATACTATTGCCAAAAGTTCTTTCTCACTGAACTAGTCTTGGAACTTGCTGGAAAACTATTGGTTTTACCTGCCACACTCACAGGAGTTACAGCTGCCATGTGCTTAGGCCTGTTTCTGCTAGCCACATGTTGCATGCTGTCTACATTTGCTCTGGAGCCTGCTAAAACCATGCTCTTATCACTTGCAAGCATACATGGGTGTCTTTCTGTAACTTCATGGATTTGACAAATCTCAATAGATTTTCTCAGCATTAAATCACTGTCATGAAGCAACATCTTTCTCACTGCAGCACTATTAATACCACACACGAGCCTGTCCTTTATTAACTCATCTTTTAAGTCCCAAAACCTGCATGTTTTAACTTTGTTCCTCAGGTCAGTAATATAAGCTGCAAAAGTTCCCCTTGTTTTTGATCTCTTGTGTAAAACAAATGCCTGTCTAATGTAACATTTGTCTGGGAGTTGCACATTTCCCTAAATTTGCATTTTACACACTCGGGGTCTTCCCTTGATTCAGCCTGTACAACATATGATAGTTTTCCCCCTCTCCTTCATATACTGCTGGTGCATATACAAATGAATGCTCTCTTTCAATGGCATCTGACCAAGCTAGGTTTAGCAAAATGAATACCCTGGTGCATGTATCTTTATCAGAATAAGCTGCTCGTATAAAAATAATGTACTCTTGCTCAGATATTCTCCAATTCTCTGCAATATTCTGATCAAATACAAGTGGACTTGGTCTGCGAAATGCCTCTACCATATTACACATACCAATGAAGGCATTTGCAAGGATGCATGAATGCACACACATATGCCAAAATTGTATGCCAGTACTTATAATGATGCTCAATAGCACAACAAGCCTCTGAATAACTGAACTTTGCAAAATAAGTCTCCCGGGCACAAGAATACTCTTGAAATTATGGTGCTGTAAGAAATCACCTCTTATCAGTGTAAGAAACATTTCAAAATAACTGCTCTGTGTGAATAAACTGGGCAGAAGAAGTTCAGAATAAAAAACATTTTGAAGTAATTGCACTTTGTGAATAAACAGTACACAGCATACTGAAACTTTCTCAAAATGGCTGTACTTTGCAAGAAACACTTTGCAATGGTGACACTCTGCAAATAGACACACCCACCACAAGAAACTTTTTGAAATGGCTGTATTTTGACTGTACTTCACAAAATAGTTGCACTTTGTGCACAATTAACTCTTTGGAATAAATACACAGTAATAAGCCCTCACTGTAAGCACTTTTACAAACTTTGAGACACTTCGAATAACTCTAGTTATGCCCTGAACAGCTTCAATCAATGCAAAATAGTAGTTAGGCCAAAACACAGTAGTTTGCCAAAAAACATGCAGTCGCCTTACTTTATTTATGCTTCATGTGCCCTTTTTGTCCTTTATTATATTCATTTTGATCATTTAATCTTTTGTCATGCCCATTATACTTTTCTTGTGCTCGTTTTACTCTAAACATGCTCATTTTGCAATTCCAAGGTAATTCCAGGTAGATTGATTAATAAGGTACAGCTCAACAAAATAATCAGTACTATGCATAGTAATTTATATGATTTACTTACGTCAAATGTTATAAATGTGGATCTATATAAATACTTCATGGTTAAATTACCCACCATACCAACAATTAGAGGTCTTCCAAAGGTTCATAAAAAGTTATATGAACCTAAATTGAGACCGATAGTGTCGAGTAGAGGGTGGCTGATGGAACCACTCTCTATATATTTTGAAAATCAACTCAAAGAGTTAGTATGGAGAACAAGTACTATAATTAAAGACACACAAGAGTTTTTGAATACATTTAGCATAGAATTAGGAAATGAAATGAGTACACTAGACGTATGGTTAGTAACTCTGGATGTTAAATCATTATTTACAATGATTCCTAATAAAGAAGAACTTGAATTTTTAAGATCATTTCTATGTTGCAACCACGTTGATTCTAGTATAACAATGAAATGTATGATGCTATTAGAATTGATATTAGAAAACAATGTATTTATGATAATGATGAATACTATTTGCAGAAACAAGGAGTAGCAATGGGCACGCCTTGTGCAAATTCATATGCTAACTTGGTAATGACCCATTGGGAGAAGACCTATATATTTGATGTAGAATATGCTAATAGAATTGTTTATTATAAAAGATTTGTAGACAATGTGTTCTTTCTTTGGAAAGGGACATAAATTGATTTAACTAAATGTATAGAATACATTAATCAGACCACAAGTTTCTTGAATTTTGAAGGTAAATGGTCAAAGACGGAGATATAATTTTTAGACGTCTCCATTATTAGAGAAAATGAAGCTTTTACTACAGCTCTATATAGGAAGAACTGTAGAAAAAATAATTTGCTTCATCGTACAAGTATGCATCCAGGACATGTCTTTCAAAATATAGTGATAAATCAGGGGAAAAGAATATCACATTTAATTAGTGAGGACACCAAATGCAGTGAAATTATGAAGAGGTTAAGAGATGAAGTTTTACAAAGGGGTTATTCCAACAGAGAAAGTGATGTTCTATTGGACCCTGTAGTTATTGATAGAAATGGAAAAGGGAAACCATACTTTAAAAAGAAGAGAAATTATATACTAAATAATGAGAAAAAGGATACTAGACAATCCGGAATACAAGTTAGGTTGAATATTCCTTTCTCCAATAATAATAAGGACATACGAAAAGTTATTGATAAGAATTGGGCTATACTGAATACTAATGATGAAATAAGGAGTATAGTAGGACATAAACCTAGTTACAGTTATCGGAATAATAAATCCCTGAAAAGGCTACTATGTTACGAAGGTGTTAATAAAAAGAAGATTACATCAAACAGACAAGGGACTTTTCCCTGCAGAGGATGTAATCAATGTTCCTATATGATGGCAACAGATAAATTTATACACCCAGATACAAAGAGGGTATATTATTTCAAGCACTATGCTGATTGCAAAACAAGAGATATAGTCTATGTAGCTAGTTGCCAGAAATGCAATAGTTTCTATATAGGTAAGACAAATAAGACATTGAGAGAGAGGGTGAGAGAACATATATATGCAATAATTTGCGAGGATGAGACTAATGCACTGGCAGAACATGTATTAAATAATGGGATTAACCATAAATTTAAGTTTATGGTCATATAATTAATTGGCATAAATAGTAGATTAGGAAATGTTAAGAATTTCACAGAGCAGGAAGAAATTAAATGGATTATTTGAATGCAGTCGGACAAAGGGAAGGGCTTGAATGATAGGACAACACTCAAACCATTTCTAACAGATAGGCCACTAAGACACACTAATAAATTATAGATTATAAATTGTAATATGTATTTTAATATCAGCTGAAATAATAAATAATATATAACATGAAATAACATTTTATATATTAACAGATTGTTATGATTGATATATTCAATGGCATTTCATGAATTTGCAAAATAATGTATATTAATATATTAATATATATGTTTTTAATTCTATTTTAATATATTCTATTTTTATATATATATTTTATATTTATTAGTCGTAGGAAGATGAATGCGAAATGCAATGATTATTAGTTATGTGAAATACGCAGATTTCTGAATGAAATTTATTACGTAATAAATTTATTATGTTCATGATTGATTTTAATAGGATTAATATGCAGATGACAAATGGTTATGCCACTAAGTAGATATGAAGAAATATGTGATATGGAATGTTTATATTGACATCTCATGCAAATATAGTTAATGTTTCTTTAAGGCGGATTTTTGGTGCCTTTTTTGACTATTTAAATGACTGCCTAGATATGAATAGCCATTTGTCTGAAGAAGGGTACATTAATACCCGAAAGCGCTCACACAAGAGCTTTTATTTTGTTTTATTTTTTAATATTGGAATAAAAAGCTTGAACATTGGAATTGCCGTGGTGTTATCTGGAAGTGTGATATAAGCAATTTACTTTATTTATGCTTCATGTGCCCTTTTGTCCTTTATTATATTCATTTTGTTCATTTAATCTTTTGTCATGCCCATTATAATTTTCTTGTGCTCATTTTACTCTAAACATGCTCATTTTGCAATTCTGAGGTAATTCCAAGCCCCTTATGTGCTTTTCTGATAATTGTTTTATGAAATATCTTAATTTCGAACATTTTGTTTAATTATCAAACTTTTTGTGCTTCTCGCTTGCTTAATAATACATTTTGTGCCCTTGTAAATTCCGTTTTATCTTCTTTTATAAATAAATTGTTCGAGCAAGTTTTCATTAATTTTAATCAAATTTCTGGACCTTTTCTGTACTCAGTTCTCTTAGTTTACCTTCACTGGTAACTCTGCACCTCGTAGCTTTGAAAAGCAGTCTCTGGAATCTCGGTTCTGGCATCATGTCACTTGTCTGGTCAGGATAAAGCAGACGAACATACGTGGGTTCTGTTCAAGCACCTTTATTATGTACAAACACATCAGGATTGAGGCTTAATAACTTGAACTTAGGTAAACTTATAAAGTAATTAGCTATCATATTCATACATGCTCACTCTCTGGCTGCACTCTCAAAATGGCACTGAAGCTAGCATATGCTTGCTATTTATATGCACATGCTGTCCTTGAAATGCTTCTTAAAGGTGCAACACACACATACTAGTCTACATAGAGGATATGAAAAAGGATGTAGTAATAGCCAGAGAAATTGAAACAAAGTTAAGAAAAGCTCCTAGTTGGAAAAATCAAGGCCCAGATGCAGTACCTAACTTCTGGTTAAAAGTATTAACATATTTACATGAAGATTTATCCATGAATAAGAACTATTTATCTGTGCACCCCAAGCAGACACCACCCTAATTAACAACAGGAAAAACAATACTCCTCCTTAAGAGCAAACCTGTGAGCTATCCTAAAAACTATAGACCAATAACTTCCCTTCCAATGATGTCCACCTATACACTGGAATTGTTGACAGAATTTATAGCCATTTAGAAGAAAACTCAATCATGGCAATAGCACAAAAGGGTAACAAAAGAAAGTCATATGGAACAAAGAATCATTTGTTGTTAAATAAAATCATAATAGAGAACTATAAATAGGAGAAGAATCTGCCCTCCTCTGCCAGTCAAGTAGACTCTCGAAAAATCTTTAAAGCTGAACTTAAAACTCACTATCTCAAAAATCGTATCTGCCCTTGCAACCTCATGGCTAAACTACCTTGAATAGCATCTATGTCTCTGTCAAAACGAACACAGCACTCGAAAAAACTGTTAAGTCCAAAAAAGTGCCTGGACACGCTGTTAAGAGATCCACGAAAGTTTATTACACAATTTAAAATGATGAACCACGCTGCACCTAGTATCCAAGATGCCAGACCATTAAATCATAAACGCTCTTACATACAACTTAATTCCTGCGTTTTCGTCACTGAAGACTTCATCAGACAATGCAATAAATTTATACACACATATAAATACTGAAACAGTTAATTAATGAACAATTCCATTGGTCGATAAACCAATTAAACTCAGTCAAACACACCAATCCCTACCTTGAATTCATTAATATTAATTCTTTTCATATTAAAGTGCTTAGTGCTATGAGTTAAAAATATATATAAATATGTTCTACTATTAAAACTGACTTCTACCCATAAGTTATAATAAATAAATATTTAAATATTAATATATTAAATATAAATAAATAAATGAATGTTAAAAACCAGTATTACAACTTTATATTCTTCACTTGTGTTTCTAATGAATGGAACTTGGATATTCATCCTGTGTTAATGCCCTCTGGTGTCCATACTCTGAACTTCTTTATAATTTGTTAGCTCTTAATTTAAGTAGGGGTGTTATAGTCAGGTATTCATTAATTCCTGGACTGGTGTTAGAGTCCAAATGCACCTGCCACCATAATTCCTTGTTCTCCAAGATTTCCTCCCAGAGGCCTCCCTTTTATCAGGTTTAACCTGATCCAAAACAAAAAATTCATATTTGGCCTCGGGGCATACATTGCAATGTTTGTAAAGTGCATTGGTATTTTTAGCTTTTGAAATATCATAATTGTGTTCGTAAATTCTACGTTTCAAACATCTCTCAGTCTTGCCAACGTAGAACGACTGACATATCTGACATATTGCTATGTAAACAACACCCCTACTATCACAATTGTAGTAAGTCCTACTTGTAACCCTTCTCTTTCGACTATCTATATATATTTCTGCCTTATTAGTAATGTACGGGCATTGTGGGCATCTTCCACATTTATAAGTCCCACATCTCCTTGTGCTGTTGTCCCTAACCATATTGTTTCCCCTTTCCAAAATTTTACCTACATTAGGTGGATTTTTGAATACTATCCCAGGTTCCATTCTGGGTATCTCCTCTATGTCCGTTAGAGTACTAAATTTTTTCCATTCTTTTTTGAAAAAGTCACATAATTTTGTGTTGGAACTATTGTAATCTAAAACTAGACTTCTCCTGTAGCCTTCTTGATCATTTTTCTTTCTATCTGTTTCTTTATAACACCCTGATCCAGTTTTATTTTGATTCCCCTTACCTATTAAGGGTTCAAATCTACCCAGTCTTCCCTTTTCTACCTCTTCTCTAAGTTTATTGATAAACTCCTCTGGGTAACCTCGTTCTTTAAACATATTGTGTAATAACTTACATTCCACCTGAAAATCAGAGTCATTTGATGTCATTCGAGAACCCCTAACAAATTGTCCTTTGACAATGTTCTTCTTGCTATGTATGGGGTGAGCACTATTGTAATGTAGGTATGAATTGACGTAGGTCTCCTTCCTATATACCTTACTCTCGAATTTTCCATTTCTTTTATATATTTCTACGTCGAGGTATTTTAATGATTCTGTACTAATAGTATAGGTGAACTTCAGAAACTATGTCTCTGTCCTAGTAGCGTATTACTTGTTTACTCTATTTCTAATGACTACTTCTCATTCTTTTACACTTCATGTAACAGACCTTTGCTATAGTTTTACTATAGTTTCCTATATTCATTTTCTACAGTTGAATTTTGTTCTACATAATGTGGATCTATAGCCTGTCTACAAATGTACTTTTTAAAATGTTTGTATTTGTAATTTGTATTGTCTTTGTATAACATTATAGATGTATGTATTTTACTACTGGAGCTTTTCTCCCTGGGCCTCCAGAGCTTTTCTCCCTGGGCCTCCACTGAAAATGGGTTTCCAACCCAGAGGACTTTCCCGGTCAACAAATGTCAATAAATTAAATAAATAATAATAAATCTAAGTATGACATTAATAGATTACAAAAAAGAATTTGACAGTATCCCACACTCATGGATAAAAGAGTGCTTAAAAATGTATAAGATACACCCTATACTGATCGATTACATTACAGCAACCATGAAACAGTGGCAAACCACTTTACAGTTAAGACATGATAAAGAACAAATTATTATTCCAGGGATAAAACTCCACATGGGATATTCCAAGGTGACTCTTTGTCACCACTACTTTTTTGTTTTGCCCTTAAGCTATTACGCTGTCTACTTGACAGATTAGGTCGTGGCTACAGTTTGGGTCCCAGAACAAAACAAAGTGCAAAGGCTTTTCATCTTCTTTTTATGGATGATTTAAAATTGTACAGTTTATCACATGAGGAACTGAAAGCACAACTGCAAGTGGTCAAAAGTTTTTCAGATGATATAAGAATGTAATTTGGTATTGATAAATGTGCCAAAAGCAAAAAGAAAACATCAGCCTGGAACAGGAATGTGATAGAAAAGAACTTGAGCAAGAGGGGGTATATAAATATTTGGGAACTGATGAAGGATCAACAATAAAACCTGAACAAATATGAATAAAACTTAGTAAGAAATATTTTAGAAGACTAAAATTAATACTGAAAATAGCTCTGACATCTTGGAACAAAGTTCAAGCTATAAACCAATTTGTTCTTTCTGTCCTAACTTACAGTTTTGGAGTGACTGATTGGCCATAAAAGGTATGGGATCAATTGGAAAGGAAAACAAGAAAAATGTTTCATGCTTATCGAATTATTTATAAAAATCATTGTATACAAAGACTATATATTCTCCATTCTGAAGGAGGTATGGGCCTCCTCAAAACTAATTATATGTATGATCTGCAATTGTAGGACTACATACCTAGCTGCTGACCTCATAAGATCCAAACATAGTGAAAGTTTTAAAACACGAGGAGGAGAATAACTTTAAGTTGACTTGCTTAGTTTAACAGAAGCATATCAGTGAGAAATGGGAATGGAAATCAAACCAGAAGTAGATAAAAATCAGGCAGCAACTGAATGTGCCAAAAAAACAAAAGAAACAATATAATGTGAAGGATCAGACGAGAAGGCAATAAATGTAAAAAATGCATAGATATAGTTGCAAGTACAGAAAACTCTTGGAACAACCTCATGTCAACCAGGACTGAATGCAGGAATGGTTAAGGAGAGGTGAATTTAAACCAGAAGACAAAAGGTTAATATTTTTGACCCAAAATAATGGACTACGTACACATTGGTTTACAAAGTCCATTGAACTTGTGGGAGAAACAGACAAATGTAGGTTTTGTAAAACAGAATTGGAAACAGTCTCACATCTTGTTGCTGGATGTGATACACTAATGGCAGAAGGACTGTATACAAAAAGGCATAATAATGTGGCAAGAGTGTTGCATTGTGGATTGTGCAAACATTATAATATTGAAGTAGCTGAAAATGATTGGAAAATGAAAGCATTATAGAAAATGAAGTTTATATCACATGGGATCATCGACTGCCAACAGTTAAAAAAATAGATTCGAAAAAACAGATATGGTAGTCTATGAAAAGAAGACAAAAGTAGCATTGATCACTGAAATTGCAACACCCATTGACTACAGTATCTTACATGCAATGAGACACCAAGTCATAAAATACCAAGATTTGCATGCAGAAACAAGGGCAACGTGGATAAAGGATACCCAGACAATTCCAATAGTAGTAGGAGCAACAGGTCTTAAAAAAAGAATTTACAGTTATACTTAGATATGTTACCGACACATGTAACACCATTTGAATTGCATTAGGCTTCAGTTTTGGCCACATTGCAGGTGCTGCAAAGAGCACTTCTGGCTAACATCAATGACTGAAACAATACTAATTTCATAAACTTTAGTCATACTTTGACTTAGGAATGGGTCCATGGTATTAGAAACCCAAAGACTTTGAGAAATTAAAAAATAAAGTTAGATGACAAAATACGTAAATTGTATATTAAACATAAAAAATATATATCTTATTCAAACTTTGAGGTCAAGCTTCAGAACATGCAAGACAAAATTATTAGGGAAAAATGAAATACAGCAAGCCAGGAAGATGAAGAAATATGAATGGGATAAACATTATGAGTGTGGGAATGAGAATGAGAAGATTGCCACAGGTTCTAATCCAATAGATGGAGATTCCACTAATGTAGATGAGGAAGTTGAGAGTGTTTCTTATCCCTTGAATCAATGACAGAAACTTAGTTTGAGTGAACAAATCATTCAGCTGATCCAGGAGAGAACAGGTGACAGAAGGACTTGGTCAGAAATTGCACCACTTCCATCCAAACAGTAGAGAATGAGAAAAAATGTGATACAGGGAGACAGATAATGGAACAAGTAAAGGAGCAACAGGAGATACATCATTCTTTTGACAAGTTCAACTGGAGATAGTCAGCAGAGGACTGAGCTTCAGATGTGTATCTGAGGCTATATTAGCATCTTTGGGGGGTGTCAAATCTGTTAACTTATCCAAGTAGATTTTAACAGCTGTGGAAGCAAGGCTGCTCATGAAGGTCTTATCTTTTTATTTTTTTTTTGGATCAAAAGTGTTAGTGATTACTTTTATGCATGCATATGTTAGAAAATTAAATTTATAGATACTTATTGTACAACAAGGTAAGGACATGTGCATTAGTGACTGTTCTGTTTTTAAAAAGCCTAGCACTTATAATCCAGTGTTAACTCTGAAACTTTATATTTTCCTCAGTATTTGTGAGACCGAAATAAGAGAAATTTTATCCAAATCCCTTCTTAATAAATATCTTAATTTAACATCCAAAGAGTGAATGACATTATTTTAATCTAAGAAAAAACCCATAAAATAAATGTTTTAAAACCTGGTAAGGGGGATTCTGTGGTGATTCTAGATACACATGTATACAAGGATACAATGTTTGATTTGTTAAAGAATGCCAATGAGCATAAAAGAGTTAACATGATGGATGTGGAAAATGTATATAGAATTATTAATTACTTTATTAAGGAATGGTTAAAAGAAGGAATGAGTGATGAATCCACAGGGCAATATCTTAGAGTAAACAACACATCTGACATTCATTATTGGGTTATCTAAGGTGCACAAAGACACATTAGATCAAGCACTAAAACCCACAGTGCTGAACAAAGGGGCCAAAACAGAAGCTATGCTATGTATGCTGAAAAGCATGCTAACCAAATAGCCAGGCAGAAAGAATCCTATATCAGGGATTTGGTTGACTTTATTCAGAAGCTCAAAAATGTCAATTTGGATTCTTCAGATTTTTTTTGGTTATCATAGTTGTGAAATTGCTGTATTTGATTATGTCTCAGGCAGAGCAGCTACAGATTGTCTCTAATTATTCATATGCTAGGTTCTTCAAGATTAGGCCGTTGACAGAGATGATGGATGTTATATAATTTTGTCTTGATTGAGAATCTAATTTTTAGACAAAAGATGGGGTTTCCATGAGAATGATCATGACACCAAGTTATAAAAATTTGTTCATGACTTTTCCTGGGAGGAAGAACATTTCTCCCACCCATTATGCATCTTGTGCTATATTTTCAAGCAGTTTATTGATGACATTTTAATAAGGTCAGGAACAACAAAAGTATTGTTATGTCTTAAATCAGGTGGATCAATATGTTAAATTCATGATGTAATATGACAGGCTGAAAATTGTTTTTGTAGATATTATATTAATACAAAAATGGCAAAATCATGTATATCAAATTTCTAGAAAGGAAGTAGGCAGAAACAACAGCAGTATGCACCCACTTGGGGTAACAATAATACTGTCAAGAGGTAAATGAAATGAACCAGTAGGTTAACACATAGGGATACATTTTTCATGGAAGCTGATATTTTGAAACATAGAGTCAAATAAAGGGGGCTGCCCCAAACAAATTACTAATACTGAAGCAGGATATGTTCTAAGGGGAAGAATGGTTCAATTTATACCATATATATTAAAAAGCAATTTCTGCATTGATAGAGCCGTCCCTAAAAACAATAACCATGATAAGATAATGGCCAAGAAATGAGTTAATTCTGTGGATTTTAGGAGTATAAAAGGATTGCCTGCAACAAAATTGGAAGACATTAAAAGGTTTTTCTGAGGTTGCAAAGATAGTGGGCGAGAATGCTAAGTTGGTGTTTAAAAGGGGCAGGAACATTGTTGGATTTGTTACAGGAAAACGAATAGAGGATAAGCAGGTTAAAGGCCAAATGGTAATTTCTGAGAATTCTACCATAATTTGTTTTTTTAAACTCCAAGGTGAATAATGTTTTGTTGAGTAATAGTAGGTATAATGCAGCAATAATATTTTTCATGTAAATACTACAATGCAGTTTATGCTGCCTGCTGTACATGTTGTTTCATTTTTTTATATTGGAACCAAAAAAGTAAAAAGATCACACAGACAAATAAATCAGTAAAAACTACAAGCAAAACCTAGCCAAGCTAGACTTTTCACTGTGTACTACCTTAAACCTCCTGGAATAGAGGTCCATGGGATACATGCAAATCACCCCTTAAGGACATCAAGTGTTTCAGCTATATGCCTTCTGAATGACCATGACTTTTTACTTTTTCTTTTTATGTCTTTAAAGATACTTAAGACCATGTGTTTCTAAAGTATAGCCACACACCACTTATACAGTGCAGAAGAGATCATAAGAGGGCCAAAACCTGCATGTCCACAGCTAGTGGGGTTTGGCTTTTTTGGCCTGAATATATCCATAAAGAGGTTTATGCACAAAAGGCATGTTTGTGACCCTGAAACATCTTCCACTGTTTCTTGACAGAAAAGTGATATGCCAGTAGTTGACACTAGAAACTGTGATGATAAAGCTGTTGTTGCTTACTTAAACCTTGAAAGTTGCTGTAATATTTTATAAGTGTTTTTGAAGACATGAAGGTGATGCTGTGCTGCCTTACACTCCTGCTATGCAAATTTACTGCATTAGTGATAACTGTTCCTCAGAGTAACAGGAATATTCTGAGATACCACTTCTTACTGCTCACAGTTTAGGGTTTTTTTTAATGATCCGCTGCATCACAGTTCTTAAAAACACAAACTGGAACCAGGGAATATATATCAAACCAAAAAACACAAAATGTTGTAAAACCTCAAGGAATGAGCCAAACTATAAAACTAGAGTCCTTTATTCACAGTTAAGTGCTTTCATCCCTTAAATTACAGGGACTTCATCCATACTAAATTCAAATGTATTAAACATGCTCTTCAATAATGAAATTAAAACAAGAGGTGTAAACAACCACCAATGAAACAATTAAACCTTGATTGATACTCAAAAATGTAACCCTTGTAATAAAATGCTTAAATACATATACATAAAAACATGTGCATAAAACAATATATATATGTATATATATATATATATATATATATATATATATATATATATATATATATATGTATGTGTGTGTGTGTGTGTGTGTGTAAATAAATATATAACACCTATAAAATATATTGTTAAATAGCCACTTACACTTCCAATTGTTTTAATTTTAAAACAGGGTTAATGGAACAGCATTCATTTAATCCTGGAAAATACATAGCATTAGGTTTGAGGTGCCATTTTAGTTCACTCTTATTCAAATGTTCATAGGTTATAAAACGTCATAAATCTTTTTCAACTTGTTCTATAACAATACATTTAAAAGAATGTAATGGACACTAAAATATGCCTATACAGAGCATTAGTAGTTTTGCACTACCTGATATCTAACAAGTGTTCATAGATGCTTTCTTTAAGTTTCCTGGACATTTTGCCCACATAAAATGCACGGCATAAAATACAACAGGCTACATAAACCACTTGAGAGGACTCACATGTATAATGTTAATTAGTTCCATATGTTCTTCATCACACTTCTGCCAGATACCCTTCCCACTTTTAGGTCTAAGGAACTTTTATGGAGTAATGTGCTAGAAAACTGCTGCATTCAGGTGAAAATGACAAAGTGCCTGGACATTCATTATAGTAAATTTCTATGCTTCTTAACTCTTTCCCCAGTAGTGTATTTAACTACAATAGCAAAAATACACACTTTAAATTATGATTATTTTATTTATTTTACATTTGCTCATCAGAGCAGTCAACTGATCATAATTGACCATTTTAAGGTACTGCCTGGATGAAATAATTCACAAAGAAAATATTGGAAGAGAGACACAGTAAGCTGTATGTATAATGAACAGAGCAAAAGTTACAATATATAACAAACTGTGCACTGGCAATTAACAGGCATAGCTACATGTATGAGAAAATGCACATTTTACAATTTACATGATTATATTTTAAGTTTTCAACATGGTGAAAATGCTGTTGAGTAAGGAAAGACAGGGCAAGGGGGGGTGGAGGTGGGAGGCAGATGTACGAGGTATTAATAGCTGAGGGAGAGAGAGAGAGAGAATGCTTGAGTTTGAGAGGCCTTTCTGTGATGTAGCCCGCTGTGTATCAAGTACAGTTTGATTAAGTGTGGTGGAATGTTTTAAGTTCAGCTCTGAGGTGGGGAAGGGGATTGTAGTTCATGTGGCTGGTAGGAGGGAAGAGTTCTTTTAGTTTAGTAGCAAGGCTGGAGAAACAGTGGTTTGTGCAGTGTAGTTTGACTTACCTAAATTAGAACAAAATAGTCAATATGATAACAATGAACATACAACACATTTTACAAATTTAGGTAATTATTATCCATAATAAAATCACTTCAATGTTAGTTACTTGGCTATATATATATATATATATATATATATATATATATATATATATATATATAGGGTCTATATTAAATCAGCAAATGCTTAAAAAAGTGAACGCTGATTTATCGACCCCATATAAGTGAAAGCTTACAAACCCGAACACTTAGAACAGTGATTTTTTCCCAGGGAAATAAATCGCTGTCCCAAAAAAGAAAAAAAAAAACTTTAAAACATTACATAAAGTGGGGGGCTTCACCTCCAAACCCCCCGATGTGGGGGGCTGTGCCCCCCACACTCCCCCTACTTAAATATACCAACTCCTATATTGCACTACAGTGATGAAAATGGCAAAATAATGACGGTGGCCAAGTGATTTCTTTCCCTGGGAAAGAATTTGCTTATATGCCGTTTCGGTATTTTGCCGTTTCACGTTTTCAAGTTCGATCAAGACACATTCGAAAGAATGTGTCTTTGATCATATAATAGGGAACCATATATATATATATATATATATATATATATATATATATATATATATATATATATATATAATCCTATGAAAATCAACAACTACCATTCATTTTTTATAGAGAACATTATACTTTGTCAGGTTTGATCAAAGTGATTAATGACCTGAACAGGAATTGAACATGGACAGTAGAAGACTAATTACTGCCATAGTTATAGAGCTATTACATTTATTTGATTACATGGCTCACAATGTCAGCTAGTTGCTTATCTTGACCTGGTCAAGACTTTTGTCACTATCCCCTATGGAGGTACTACTGAAAAATAAAACAAACCTAATTTTAACCCCTGTGCTGTCAGATGGATTGCAGATTGGATATCCAACAGATCCAAAGTTGTGAAAGTTGTTGGTACTCTTTCTGAACATAAAATAGTAACTAGTGGATATCACAGGGATCAGTGCTGGATCCTCTCCTGGTCAACTTGTATTTTTCTGCCATCCAAGACACTATTCCAGAAACGTGGTCGACTAAGTCTGTTCATTGTAAGATGGACACTTTTATCTGCTCAGACACTGATACTAAATTGCTTCAACAAGCTCTAGAATATGCACATGCTTAGTGTGCTGAAAATACTCAAGTTAAATGCAAAAAAAGTGAAGCATAGTAGGATTCAGCAAAAAAAGGTTGCTCCCATCTCATATGTTACAAACGGCACTCCGGGGTACTTATGAAGACAACTCTCGCTCATTTCATCATCATGTTTCCACCATAGTCAAAAATCCTTCTGTCTGGCCCAGTTAATGTCCAAGGGAATATCTTCAAGTTCCAGAGAAGTCATCTTACTGCTGTATTTTCCCTTATCATACCCATCATCAATACAATTCCCTCTTTGGTTTGTGCAAATTCAAGCATACTGCACTACTGTAAAGGCTGCAGCATTTTTTAACCATGAAAAGTAAAGACATTGATTCCTTCAATTATTCTGATAGATTAGCACACTCTCCTTGCTCTCAGTAGTCTACTGGATGTTCTAAGCTGACCCGTGTCTCACTTTTGAGCCACAAATGACCAGTTCGATTTGACCTCCTATTTCTTCACAAAATCAGCAGCTCAACAGAAACCCATACTAAGAACTAATACAACATCAACAAGTAAACCAGACTTGCTAGAGTGATAGGTTCCTAATTTTTAAAGCCTTGAAAAATTCATAACTCATAAAAACAAGTCTAGGTTAAATAAAATATATAAATTATTATTTTCTTCCAGTTCTAACTATGGACTCAGTTAGACATCAAAGACTGAAAGAAGGAATTCGTTAATAATATCAAGCAATGAAAATGAAAAATTGTGCCTGCAGCATGTTATTCATGTTATTACTAAACAACAAAGTGTTCGTGCAACCCCAATGCATACTGAATGCATCTGTATGTTCAGACTTTGTGATAAGTAAAGATATATACCACAGTGATGAGTTAACAAGGACAGATATCAGTTATACAATTAACAACATAATAACGTCTGGTATAAGTAAAATTAAAAAGTCATCTTCTATACAATCACACAATATGCATGTTGGTTTTCTGTAGAGACTCAAAGTATTTTTTTCATGATTTTTCTAATTAGCCACCCACCCACACCCACATAGTGATAACCTCTGGGTGAGGCATCCAGTGGGTATCAGTGCTCATTACCCCTCACTTTCAGAAGGAGACTGCTTCAGCAGGATGTACCTGACCACCCACTGGAGGCACTGCAAACTGATTCTCACTTCTCCACCTGAGAAATCAACTGTGTGCAAACATAGGCCTACTCATCCTCTCATCCTACTCACCTGCGCTGACACATGCCCTGGCTCACCTGTGCTAACACATGCCCCTACTCACCTGTGCTGACACATGCCCTGGCTCACCTGTGCTGAGACCTGCCCCTACTCACCTGTGCTGACACATGCCCTGGCTCACCTATGCTGACACATCCCTGGCTCACCTGTGCTGACACATGCCCATACTCACCTGTGCTGACACATGCCCTGGCTCACTTGTGCTGACACATGCCCCTACTCACCTGTGCTGACACATGTCCCAGCTCAGCTGAACTGTAGACATGGCTCATCCTTTTATGCCACCAATGCAGGCCAAAAAAAAATCTAAACTAGTGAGCTTGAGGACACATCCCTGGCCAATGACAACACGTTTTACCAGTACGATTTCAAAAAGGATAGGAGTGACATCAGATTCAAATGCTTTTCAACCTATTAACCTGTTATTCTATGTAAAATAATGGAGTGAGTCACAATGGAGATTATCCAAAATTACACTAGTGTCCTTCTTCTGTATGAAATGCTACATACAGCATGGGTTTGCTAAAGGGAGATATTGCCTTTTGTATCATGTGACATTCTTTGGTGAGGTAACAAGATGACTTGATGAAAGACTGACAATGTATACTGCTTATCTTAACCTTGGTAAGGGTACGCTACACAATTCTACATAATGAAATAAATGATAAACGCAGTAAGTGTTAATTCAGATGAAACCCATTATGTAAAAATTCAGTTAACCAACATAAGACAATAAATGAAAACTTAATGTGGTATTACATGTCTATCTCAATAGTGGTTACCAGGTGTGCCCCGCATGATTTAACAATGTAACCATTTCTTTTTAAACTATTCTTCTTAAATGTAAAAATGGGAAATGCACTCTGGATAACTAAATATGTTGATTATTACCTTGGTAATATAAATTCTTCTATAAAAGATACTAAAGCTCTCTTAGATGATCTACAGAAAACAGCTATCTGGTAAAAATAAGTGCTCACGTTTAATGTCACCAAATCCAGCATCATGAGACTTGGCAGAAAGGGCATATACTGTGATCAAAAAATAAATAGAGCACAAAAATAGCATTATTATTAAACATGGGATCAATGGTAGACAACAATTTAGACTCTGGTGTGTATGCATCTTGCAAAATCAGGAAGGCATACTCTCTAGACCATCTGATTCTAAAGATCATGTTTAATCACTGGTACTACTTTACATCTCTAACCACAAAATGCTGCCTGATTCTATTAGCAACCACTTTCCAACTGGCATTCAAAAGCACTCAATTCATCAAATTAGGCAACACAAATATAAAGAGTGCCGTAGTCTCACTAACTTCAACCCTGACAAGTGCAACAATATACTCTCCTCCTTAGACTGGTCCTTCCTCTTTAACCTACAACTAGAGGATGCTGTTATGAAATTCAACTGTATTTTTCTGGATATTCTCAATTCTCCTGCTCCCCTTAGGAAAATCAGAGTGAAATCTCTCCATGCACCTTGGCTTTCTCATTCCACATGAACCTTAATGCAGAAAAGGGATATTACATGGAAGAACTGGCTAAAATCAAAGTCCCCCAGTCACCTTCAAACCTACAAACAACTCGGAAATCAAACAAGTCAATGATGATAAAAAAACTACTGTCTAAAGCCCCAAACAAACCATCAAAACAATCCCAAAAAATTCTGGAACACCATTAACAAGATCCTTTACCCAAGCTCTCCCTGTATACCAAAACCTTACCCAAATAACTCTCCCCTTGAAACCTCCACTAAACTCAACTCCTGTTTCATTGACTCCATTAACAAACCAACCCAAAATGGTCATACTTCCAAACTCACTTTTCCTCTCTCTACCCCTGACAATAAACTTACCTTTTCTCTCATACCTGTCCCCACTACTACCTATATAAAATCACTACTGACCAAATTAAAGCCCTGCTCTCCCTCAGCAGACAATCTACCACAAGTATTCCTAAAACTGCCCTCTAACTCAATAGTCTACCCTATCTCAATCCTTTTCAACAGATCTATCCAAGAATCTACAGTCCCTTCTATCTGAAAACAATTCTTCACTATTTCAATTCACAAAGGAGGACACTCCACTGACCTTTCAAACTACAGGCCCATAGCCATTTTGTCCCTCCTTTCACAAATACTTGTAAAATGCATACACAAATAACTCCTTGAACACCTTCTACAAGAAAATCTACTTACTCCAACCAAACACGGCTTTCACCCTAACCACAGCACAACTTCTGCTCTAATCTCCTTTACTCATACTATCTCACAAGCCAGACACAACAATAACCTAGTATCCTGCCTATTTCTCAGCCTCTACAAAGCCTTTGACACTGTCTCTCACTCCTAGCTTCTCACTAAAATGTCTGATTTTGCTTTCTCCAATTCAACACTACCTTTCCAACAGACAACAGTCCATTAAATGTCTCCATTCCTTCTCACACTACCCTCCTGTTAATACCAGAGTACCACAAGGTTCCATTCTTGGATCACTACTATTCAAAATCTTTACTAACACTCTACACACATTCTGCTCTCAGTCCTCACTTATACAATATGCTGATGAACTCCACTATCATCTGCTCATCTGATAATCTTTCACACCTCCGCTCTATCACCCAAAACTCCTTCAACTCAGTTAAAAGGTAGCTAACTGATAATCAACTTGTACTCAAACCCCCCCCCCATAAAACTAAACTTCTCCTATTTCTCATAAAATCTCATTCTCATCTAAAGTCTTCCTTCATTATCACATCCCTTGGCAACACTGTAATAAATATATAAACACATACCAAGCTCCTGGATGTCATCATTGATGATTGACTAAAATTCGATCTACATTTTCAAAATTGTATAAAATAAAACTCTCCAAAAACCTGGCTTGCTCTATAGTAACAAAAAAATCCTCACCAAGGACTCCAGACTCTCCCTTGACTATGCCTATCTTCGTCCCACTCTACTATATGCCTCTCCTTTTTAACCAACCTACAATCCTCCCTAAAATCTAAACTTGAACTCTCATATAATAAAGTCACTAGGTACACTGCAAGTCAACCCTACAATTCACACCACTGTCTTTTTCTAAAATCCTTAAATTGGCTTGAGCTATCTCACCAGCTCCTCCTCTCTCAATTGCTCCTTACTCATTCCATTATTAACAAACCTACCTCCTGCCCTGCCATCTCATCCCTCATCACGTATTACACTCCCAATTGCTCTCTCCAGAGTTCTGACCAGCTTCTGTTGGGTATCTACAAGCCCAAAAGAACAATAATCCAAACTCTATACAGCTACTCAGTGGCTGGCATGGAACAAACTTGCTCTATCAAATACCCTCAACTTCAAAAAAGCATTAAGAGAAACACTACTGAACTCATGGCTCTGCTCCTGCCAAAACTCAACCTGAATCTCTCTACCCCGTCTCCTTACTCTCACTGTTTCCCCTCACACCTCACCTTCTTCTTTCCTCCTCTTACCCTCCCATCTCTAACTTCCTTATACCACACCTTACACCATCTCCACTCCTACTTCACTTTGCCGGCCTATCACTTTCACCCCATTCCTCTAGTAGTAGGAGCAGACTAGGGGGACATTATAAAATCCTCCTGACTCTGCTGATCTACATGCTCATTCATGTTTCCAACTTCCCCAATTCCACAGGCTAATATCAGCCTATTGTTTTATGTCCTCCTTATTCCTCCCATGTACCATATTTTACAATGCTTTGTTCTGTAGTATTTTTTTTTTTTCGTTCCTATTTTTTTTCTGTATTTAGTGCTTTTCTATATGGAGCTTTCCTCCCCAGGCCTCCTCTGAAAAAGGGCATCTGCCCAGCTGGATATACCTCAGTTAACAAATGTCAAAATATATAAATAAATAACAATAAAATCTCAGTGATTAACTCCTTATTGAATGAAATGCTGCATTTTTAATCTGTGCACAAGGCACCTGAAACAACTTGTAAAGGTGTGATAATTATTTACTAAAAAAACAATAGGGTTTAAAAACTTGAACAATTCAGAAAACTTTTAGGAAGTGTCATTATGGCCAAACTCTTATAGGTTATTTAGCTGTGATGTTTGCTTGGGCATCAAAGGTAAATGGAAGGAGTATTTCCAGCAGCTTCTGAATTAAGAAACCCCCACAGAAGCTGTACTGCCCCAGAAGCAGCCTATGATGAGAGGAGAAGAAGAGGAGCCCACCCTAGAAGAAGTAAACACCACTAAGGAAGATGGTCAGGGAAAGCAGTAGGCTCAGATGAGGTCACAGCAGATATGATAAAAATGCTCGGTGAGATAGGGGAGAAATGGCTCCTGAGGGTACTAATAGCAGTATGAAGAGAAAGTCATATCCCAGATGTCTGTAGAATAAGCATACTCATGCCAAGAACAAAGGGGACATCCACAAGTGTGGGCAGTACAGAGGCATCAAACTCTTATCACATTGCATGAAAGTTCTGGAGAGGGTGACCGATAAATGGATACACAGAGTAGTAGAATGTAAGATGGGAGATGAGCAGTTTGGATTCAGATCAGGATGCAGTACAATTGACCCGATGTTTGCATTGAGACAGATACTTGCGAAGAAGCTAGAGATGAGGAGCGAGTCCAACTGGGCATTCCTAGACTTGGAAAAAGCATATGACAAGGTCCCAAGAAAGCTGATCTGGGCAGTACTGTGGTGGTTTGAAGTCCCCAAAACATTGGTAGAATTAGTGCAGGCTATGTACAAGGACCCAATGACTCAAGTACGAACAGTGCTCGGCCTCACAGAGGGTTTCCCAGTGGGAGTGGGTGTAGATCAGGGTTCAGCTCTGAGCCCACTGCTATTCATACTGGTGATGGACTACAATAGCAAACAGGTTGGAGGGGAGGGATCAACAAAGCTGCTGTATGCAGATGATGTGGCAGTGCAGGTAGACTCTGTGCTAGAACGTCAGCAAAGGATAGGAGAATGGAATGCAAATCTGAAGGCACATGAGATGAAACTAAGCACAGATAAGATGGTAGCAATGGCAGCAAATTGGGGAAATCAGAAGAAGCTGAAAATAGAGATAGAAGGGAAGATAGTGGAACAGATAAACAGCTTCAAGTATCTGGGAGGGGTAGTTGAGGAGAAGGGTAGCCTGAATGATGAGGTCAAAGCTAGAATCAGATGGGCTGCAGCCAACTGGCATAGAGTATCAGGTGTAGTCTATGACAGAAGAATGCCAAAGAAGCTGAAAAGTATGGTGTACAAGACAGTGGTGCAACCAGTACTACTGTATGGTACAGAAACCTGGGCAGTAAGGGCAGAACAGTTGAAGAAGTTAGAGGTGATAGAAATTAAGTGCCCGAGAAAGTTGGTAGGATGAACACTGTGGGACAGGCGAAGAAATGAGGACATAAGAGTATAAGCCAAAGTAGCTCCAATTGCAGAAAAGATCAAAGAGAACAGATTACAATGGTTTGGGCACATGTATAGAAAAGCAGAAGACAAACTGGTGAGGAGGATTTGAGACTGACAGGAAGAAGGTAAGAGGAAGCAAGGATATCCAGCAAAGAGGTGGATGGATTATGTGAAAGAAGATCTGTGACAATCAGGTACGAGTGTTGAAGAAGGCAGGAGTGTGGCACTGAACCAAGAGAGTTGGTGACAGTTAACATGCTACCCCGACCCCATGTAGAAAAATGGGAAAAAAGGGGGCTGATGATGATGATGATGTTTTCTTGGTGTATAAGACAATGTGTAATCAAGTTCCACTTGACAGTCTGTGTTTTGGACACAATGATGGGAAGCTAATACCAGATCAAGAATCCTAATATTAAAAAAAAAATAATTGACAATAACAGAAAAAAAAACATGACCGGGTCCTCTCCTGTTTGGTAGCTACTTCTCTGAAGTCCAGGCCTACACAAAGGGACTCTGGCTGACAACATTCTTAGACGATTGTAAGTTGGGAGATATTATTAACTCCCCAAGTGATGTTGACATCCTACAGAAAGGCCTTACTGAGACCAACGACTGGTGTCAGAACCATGGTCTTAAGCTCAATGACAAAAAATGTGTCATCATCCCCTTTGGGAAAAACCCGATTCCCATGAATTATCACATTGATGGTAGAGCACTGAACACAGAAGGTGTTATAAGAGATCTGGGAACATAGGTTGACAGCAACCTCTGTTTTGACCACCATATTGCCACTATGATGAGAAAGTCCTTCTATGTGGCACATCTCATTACTAAGAGTTTTGTATCCAGGAAGAAAGAGGTCATTGTCTCCCTCTACTCTTCCCTCATTAGGCCAATCATCGAGTACAATGCCCCTTTTGGCATGTACCTCACCAGACACCTGCAACAACTGAAGAGGTTGCAAAAGTACCTCACAAAGAGGATCCTAGGCCTTAAACACTTGTCCTATATGGACAGACTAAAAAAACTCCAACTATTTCTGTCTCATATCGCCTACTTAGAGACGATCTCTGCTTGGCTTACAAAGCCATGTCTGACCCAGCTCTGTTAGAAAAGCTACATCTAAAGAAATCCCAATCCCTCTGCACCATATGCTCCAGAGACCGCAACCTCATTACCACAATCAACAGAACATGCTGGAGGGACAGGTTCATAACCCAGAGACTGCCCATGCTATGGAATAGACTTCCCATACATGTCAAACAGAGCACCTCATTGGCCCTCTTCAAGAGAAATGAGTGGATGGGAAATAGAAAATTCACCCCGGGGATCACTCTAGTGGCTCTACTTGACAGAGGCACTGGGAACTAAGGTCGGGTAGCACGATGCCAGGGTAATCCTATGGGCTAGGCTTGTAAAGGCTCCAGGACCATTAGCCTAGTACACATCTATGAACCTATTAAATACCACCTTTCAGCCTTCCAAGATTATGGAATAAACTTTCCTTTACAGTCCCAAAAAATTGAAAATAATATGTAATACATAAGGTCAAGTTATGTTTTCAATTAGTCTGATCAAGTCATTGCAATTATTGCCAAAAGAGATAAAAGTGCCTCTGATGATGGGTGATATTGACAGCTATGCCAGAAGAAGTAGGACAGTGAATGTGTAACATATGTCAGCATAGCTAGCTGGAGTTTTGTAAAGAATTATATGTCATTTGTATATCAAACTGATTTTTACAGATGCTTGTGCTGAAAAATGTATTTGTAAAGCTGCTTGTGTTAAAAATGCCCCAACAGCAGGTCTTGCTGGACAGAAAATAAATACACCTGTATGTCAGACTGTATTGTAACTGTTGAAATGAATATATTGTAAGAGAGGATACTAGAAGAAAAAGAGGTTAATCTCAGTCCAACTAACTTTGAAAATAGTCTGAAATTAAATTTCTGGTTTAGGCAATAAATATTGTATCTTACAATTATGACTGCAGCCAGAGACAAAATATCTGTAAAAACCAGGACTAGGAATCCTACTGTATTGTCCTTAAAGGTGAACTAATTGCTACCCTGGAAAGGTGGAATTTTTTCAAATGGTTTTATGGCTTCCAGATGCTATAACACATCTTAGCAAAGCTCTATGTGTGTGTATGGTAACACATATGTGCCAGATTCTGACTCAGTTTCTAGTAAAGGGGGTATTGTGGGAACCAGAGTCAGATGACCAGATGTATGTGATGTCATTCTGTAATCCAGCACTGAACTTATGCTTTAATATTAGATGAGTCAGAATTCTCAGGGCAGTATGTTTTTGAAACCTGACCAAGAAGGAAGACCTTTCACCCACTTCATCTTGCCCTACTTTAGTAAGTAACAAGAAGTAATTCTTTAGATCAGTGAGGAAAATATAGTGAGATTCATTAAGTACTATTTTTCTGCATCTGTGTGAATCTATCCAACTGTGTTATTTTTAATATTTCTTGAGATTGAAAGTCAGGTGTTTATTGTAAATAGATATTCAGTATTTTCATGTTATTTTATTTATTATTTAATATATTTAAACTTGTCATTGTGGCTGGTATTTTAGAGAGTATTTTAACCTTTGAGAGTACTTATATTTATTTGGTGACAGTGTGGCTGCTCCTGAAAGCCTTGTTGCAATGGTCAAACACTGCCCTTTGTATTAATATTAATTCTACTCAGTTTAATTGGGCACCCTTGTAAGAGCCTTAAAGTAGCAGGCTTTGGAGTGTTCTGGTGGCAGTACCTACCTTATAGTCTGGGCAGAAGGGGTCATAGCTGGTAAATCTGTGCCAGCCTTTCCCAGGTGTGTGTGTGTGTGTGTGTGTGTGTGTGTGTGTGTGTGTGTGTGTGTGTGTGTGTGTGTGTGTGTATGTGTGTGTGTATGTGTGAAATCAAATCTCAAAGACTGTGTATGTCAGCTACTTGGAACAGGGACACAGAGCACTGGTTTCACAGACAGGGTGGTGAAGGCCTTGGAACACTCGGCTGAGGACTCAACTCTACAGCTGTGTCAGTGGGGAGTCTTACTGGGGGCCTGGAGAGAGAGAGACAAAATCCAGCCTCCAGACTGAGTGTGTTCTCTTTGTGCTCTTAAGAGAAATTGTGCTTGGTGCAGACAGCTGCATTTGGAAATACTTTGTATATCTAGTTTTGTTCTAAGTGAACATCCCTCACCAGTGTCAGTGGTGAGGATTCAGGCAGCTCCTTTATTACTGGCCCAGAAGAGGAGCAGCACGGTGCTTACTGAGCTGATTAAATTTTCATTTGGCTAAATGGCTAAGGTCACAAAAAAGATGTCCCAAAACCACAAACTAAGAAATACTTGCTGCTGGAAATCAGACAGTCTAAAACCAAGCCATGAAAACTTCAGGTATTGCTGAAGAAGTACAATACAATCCAGTAAAAGTATAAAACACAGGTTTAATCCAAGAAATGCAATCCAATCCAATAAGTGTATAAGCGCTTTCATTTTAAATCCTTTAAAACTTCATCAGATACAAATTGTAACAGTTCTAGAGCCATTTAAGTAAACTTCCCTGGTCATGTGATCCTTTTAAAACTTTAAAGCAACATTCCCCTATTATACACACACCCCCCAAAAATATATATATTGTCATTAAATTCATACCCTAATATACACACTATTTTAATTGTTGTGCTACTAGAATTATTTCATGTGATTGTCATGTACAGTATTCTTTATAAATAAACCATTAATAATAAAAAAAAATAAGAAGAAATAAAAATAACAATAGCAGCAAAGTGTTATTTTCATGACAATTTATCTCTCCCATGCTTTTAGTTTCAGGATGGTAGCAATACTGACATGGTCATTTAATCCTGGTTGCCTATATGCCTCTAGTTGCAGTTGCCATTTTAATTCATGTTGCTCCAGTATTACTGTCCAAGGACCCCCCCCCCACTTTTCTTTCTCTGCTCTTTCTAGTATACTAAATTTAAAAGAGTGGTCAGAGTGTTCACATAGATGCCTAAACAGTGCATTGGTGAGTTCCTTCTTTTTTAATTTCGTATAAATGCTCATAAATATGATTACCTAACTAATGTACTAACTGATTTAAAATTATATATACGCAGAATGAATTTTCAACTGTCATTTAAGCAGGATAATAGTAATAGCATTTATGATACATTAAGAACAAGTAACTTATACAACCCACCAGTACAGCCCGCTCTAAATATATTTGAAAAAATGTGTGAAATTGATTTAAGGGCTCATTATGAGAGCAATAACAAAAAAAAATAAGGAAAAGCAACTTAATGATATAGGGGAAGAAATTATGGATTTCATACATTTCAATGAATTACAGGTCATGAAACCCGACAAGGAAGGGGGTATTGTAATTATGAGGCAGGAAACATATAAGAACAACATACATGGAATGCTACAAGCAGAAACATATGAAATAATATTGCTTTAAAGTTTTAAAAGGATCACATGACCAGGAAAGTTTACTTAAATGGCTCTAGAACTGTTATAACTTGTATCTGATGAAGTTTTAAAGGGTTTAAAACAAAAGTGGTTACACGCTTACTGGATTGTATTGCATTTCTTGGATTAAACCTGTGCTTTACACTTTCACTGGATTGTATTGCACTTCTTGAGCAACACCTTAAGTTTTCACAGCTTGGTTTTGGGCTGTCTGATTTCCAGCAGCGAGTATTTGTTAAATGGCTAAGGTCTTTACATCATAGACATAAAGGTGCAGGGTTTAATCCTGACCACAGGACAATTTCTGTTTTGAGTTTACATTTTTTTTCCATGTCAGTGTGATGCTCCTTGCACCTCTCAAAATATGCTGTGTGTTTTGATCTCAGGGATGGAGGGTACAGAGTTCAAACCCAACCTTTCCAGTTTAAAATTGAATGCCAACAATACACCTCAAAACTGAAAAGTGTCATGACAGACTTTAGGTGTTGCCTGTTGGAGAAGATTTGTGTAGACCAACCACTTTATGCATCAGCTGTGGTCTGCAGTATATTTTAGATAGGAGAACATGGATCACAGATGGCTCTACATCACATATTTGCTTCCTTTGGGGTTTACTACTTTTCCTCTTTTCCAGGAAGTATGGTCTCTCACTCACAATTTGATTTGATCCAACAGCCTCTGCCTCCCAGGATGCTAGGATTACAGGTGTATGACATACACCCAGAATTGGAATGTGAAATACTGTTAATGATATGAGGAGTCAAATGCAATGTTTTTTTTTTCAATTTCTTAATGTCTAAAAGAAATAATTCTGAGTTTTGCCCAGTGTGGATGGTTTCCCTTGGAAAGGACATGCCCAAAATGGGGTTTGAACCCACAACCCTGATATTAAGAGGCTCAAGCTCCACTGACTGAGCTAAACAGGCTACATGTCAGGAGACTTGGTCACCTTGACTAATGCTCCCAAAAATAGGCTTGGGTATTTGCTGGTGCTAAGTAGGTCGATTAGCAGGACTACTCCGACCTCACCAATGATCCATGCTAATGTTGAGAGGGGTCTATGTGCATCTCTTGGTGAGTGTATGTCTGCCATAAAGTTCAGCATCCCTGAGTCAATAAACTAATGGATGGCTGGTGTCCAGTTGTCCAGAGTGGGTTACCTGGCACAGCTCTGTTGAGGGAAAGCTGGATGTAAAACAAATAAACCTGTCACAAATGACCTTAGAATTGCTGCAGTGAATATAGGTTCACTGACATGATGCTGCTTGGAAGTGAATGACATAATGGTAAAGAAGAGACTGGATATCCTGTGTATCCTGGAGACAATGGGGAAAGGCATTTCAGCAAAGCTTAGGATTCAGAGTATATTACTCAAGGGGAGAATGGACTAGAAATGATGTGGGAATCGTGGTGATAGAGAGTCTTATAATGACAATAAGAAATGCCATCAGAATTAGTGATATATTTATGGCAATCAGGTCCCAGTATAAGGGTAGGTCAGTATTCATAATCTCAGCCTATGCCCCCAAAGCAGGCTTTTAATGGCAAGGAAAAGAGTGGAATCAGTCAGCAATCACAGGTCCTACTAGATAAAGAAGGAACAAATTAATTGGTGTTGATAATAAGGACCTGAATATATTGGGACAGACAGAATAGTATATGAGGACAGCCTAGCCATAAGAGAGATGGTCACAAGATGATATACAAGAGTGGTCAATATGCAACTCGGTTACATTTACCCATAGTAATGAAAGGGCATAGAGGTAGCATCAGAGATTGCAAAGCCATCCCTAGAGAAACTGTTAGCCCAGGCATAAGTGACTGGGGGCTGACCACAACAGAGTATGTGCTGAAGATGTTGACATTAACTGGAGCAAAAGGACAAGAGTTCAAGGGCTCTATTATCACAGAAAGAAGAGGCTATATGTGGAGTCAAAGAAGAATGGCAGCATCTCAAAACAGCATGTATACAGACTATAGAACAGAAAAAGCTGGTGGTAGAAAGCAGGAACTTACTTAAAGGAAGAAGGAGTGCATGAAGAAGTGGGAGATAGAAAAGATGAGCCAGGCTAAGAAGAAATACTGGTTGACTAACAAAAAGGCTATGAGAGTAGTCACAATGGCAAAAAATAAGGAGTCAGAGAAACTTCTGGAAAATGACTCAGCAGATGGAACAAAGAATCTGTTTCAAGTTGTAAGGCTGAGACAGAAAGATAAAGAGGACAGTCATCAGACACCATTTATAAGAGATGACAACATGCAGTGTACTCAACAGTTCAGAGGACATCAAAGGCAGATGGAAGAAGTACTTCCAGCAGATTCTGATTGAAGAAAATCCCATAGAAGCTGTAATGCTCCATGCACAACCTGCAATAATGGAGGATGAAGACTCTTCCTGATAAGAAGTAAGAACAGCACCAAGGAAAATGAAATCAGAGAAAGCAGCAGGCTCAGATGAAGTCATAGCAGATAAGATCAAGATGTTGGGTGAGTCAGGAGAGAAATGACTCCTGATGGTAGTTATTGCAATATAGAGGAAAAGGTGTATCTTAGATGAGTGGAGAATAACTATTCTACTTCTAGTATATAAGAACAAAGAGGACATACACAACTGTGGACAGTACAGATGTATTAAACCACTGTCGAACTCCTTCAAAGTGATGGAGATGGTCACTGATAAATAAATACGATGAGTAGTAGTAAGATGGGAGTTGGGCAGTTCAGACTCAGATCAAGATGTAGCATGACTGACCTGATATTTACAGTTAGACAGATAGTGGAGAAAAAACTATAGATGAGGAAAGAGTCCAACCAGGCATTCCTACAGATGGAGAAAGCAAATGACAAGGTCCTAAAAAGCTGCTTAGGCATTCCTGTGATGGTCTGAAGTCCTGGAAACAGTGGTAGAATTATGCAGACTATGTACAATGAACTAATGACACAAGCACAGTGTTTAGACTCACATAGGGGGGTTGAGTGGGAGTGGGTGTGCATTAGGGTTCAGCTCTCAACTTTACCACTCCCAAATGCTGAAGCTTTTACTACATCTGAAGTTCTGGCATTAATATCTGAAACCCACACTTACCTTACCTACATACAATTGGTCTACATTCATCTAACTTCTTCAACATTTGGCAAAAGGAACAATTGACCAAATTTTAAAGTCATTCACTCTGTCAATGAACTGCACTTTTGAAAGAGAGAATGATATTTATATATACATATACATATATCTCAACAGGGGCTTATAGCAATCAAATTTCTTGAAGGCCATGAAGTCATAATCTTGACTCTTGACATATAAAACCATGAGCCTAATCCTTTAACTTCCATTAACATTCCCTCAACATCCTTAACCAAGCTATTTTCCCTTTAAAAAACAACCATACCACACTTTTTTCTTAAGTTACAAAAATAGTGGTAATATGGCTCATGTTCCTTCTTCTGATCATATCCTTACATTTTTACTCAATAAGTTAGCTTGTCTTTTAATTTTAGATTAGGTAATGCCTGAGGTTGCAGCTGTCAATCTGGGGCAACTGTTTCTGTCAGGATCGTTAAATTTAATTATTTGAATATGTACATAGTTTTGTGTGTTTAAGTTAACAGGGGTATTTGGGAGAATGTTGTATTTTTATTTGAGGGTTTTCATTAAAATAAAATGTCTTATAAAATGTGATATAGGTTCACATGGAGATGACAAGAAACAACTGTATAAAAGATCAACCTGCTAAACATTAGTGGCTGCATGAAACAAAAAAGGTGGAAATAGACATTTAAAAATCACTGCCATATATAATTGGTGGGAATAATAATGTCTAATCATAACAGCTATTCTATCTGTAATATTTTGAAAGGTGAATGGCCTCACAGGTATAGAATAGCTCTGTTTCTTCACAAAATCAGGAGCACCTAATTAAGAGGTCATCTTGGCGCTTGCACACTTATTTCTGTATTTACCGTGTGTATCCTATTTTTGTTTACATATCTTGGAAACTGGGAAATTTTATGACCGGTGCTCTGCTGGTACCTTCCTAAAAAGGGAAATAGTTAATACCCACCCTTCTGAAAAGTAATAAGCCTACTAACTGAAACTAAAAAGCCTACTAATTGAACCAAATGTAGCTGAAATGTAAAGAAGCCTATTAATTGAACCTTGACCATTCAGGGTTTCTGTAGGGATAGATTAAGTCAAATATTGGGCTAAACAGAATACTACTAGTCCCATTTATAAAGTGAGCAAATGGTTTGGGCTTAGAGCAGACGGCAAAGCTCTTAGTGGGAGAAAAATTCTAGTCGCCGTTACTTGCACCTTGTCTTGAATATCTGCCCAAATCATGTTAATTACTTTCAGTATGGCCTCTTAGGGTTTGTGTAATTTTGGGCTTGTTGTATTTCACTACTTGTCTACTTACCTCACTGTTGCATAATACTGACTAATTTTTGTTACCTGCTTTGTTTTTCTCATTAATGCTCGTAGCAGTGGGAATTAAGAATCTTATTGTTTTCATGTCTCTGGGCGGCCACGGTGGTGCAGTGGTTAGCATTACCGCCTCACAGCAAGAGGTTCTCCAGTTCGATCCTCGGCTGGGGTGCCTTCTGTGTGGAGTCTGCATGTCCTCCCTGTGGTCGCGTGGGTTTCCTCCGGGTGCTCCGGTTTCCTCCCACATCCCAAAGACATGCTGCAGGTGGATTGGACACTCTAAATTGGCCCTAGGTGTGCGTGTGAGTGTGCCTTCTGTGGAAGGTTGGGCGCCGGGCTGGCAACTCGACACTGTAAAACTCCACTGCCAATCAATGTGCGGACAAGGTGATCCGCTGTGGCAACCCCTAACCGGGAAAAGCCGAAAGAAGAAGAAGAAGAAGAAGATTGTTTTCATGTCTCTGCATAGAACTGCATGCTATTAGTTGTCACCACAGCTCTCTAAATATAACTATATGTTTTATTGGGACAGAGTTGTATTTCAGGTGTTAGCTCAGAATGTTATATGTTAGCAGTCTCACAAGGTGTATGCATTCAAGGTGCTCTTTATCACTGTAATAATCTGTGTCTACAAACTTGACATTATTGCTGCCTAATCACTTAATTGTGCTTATTTTCTCTCTCTCTCTCTCTCTCTAACCTTCCTAGCTTATCTACCTTCCCTCCTGCACTAAGAATTGGGAGCCTATCTGCCTGGTCTTTAAGGACCCCTTCCATTAAATTTTCAGCCACTCCAGCATCAACCCAAAGAAACCTGCTGCCCTAGCACAATTTTCCAGGTTCCAAAGTGAATAAGAAAATATGTTCTTCCCTAGACCTAAATTATAAGCTGAACCTTTTTGTAATTATCTAGTGTTGTATATGCTTTAGTGACCGCGCCAGGAATCCAGCAGCCATACCCCTCCCTACCCCTTAAATACTGACCTTCTCATCACTGACTACTATCTAAGCCATCTCTATCTGCTATCTCTGCCACAACTACCTATTGCTGTACCCTACTCTTTGTCCACTAGGTGGCACTCTAACCTCAGGCTTGTGCTGCATCCTTTACCCCACTTTTCCCATACTTTATCTCTGACTACTTTCCAATCTTCCTGCTGTATTAAACTATTCTTCAGGGCTTTTTCCTCCCTCCATCCAGCTATACTTCTATCATTTTTTCACTCTATCCCTCAACTACCAAATAGTTGCATTATCACACCCTACTCACCTGTAAATACCAAGAGTGCCTCAGGAAATCTGCTATACACAGATTGTCTCTGCAGAATCTTCCTTCTCCTGCTCTACCCACTCCATTCGCCCTGCGGGCTCACTCCGCTCCCCTACCCTACCCCCAAACTCCACCCACCCCCAGTGCTCCTACATTTATACTTATCAAACCACACCCCTTCCCTTAATGACCATTAGCACTTCAGTACTCACTTTATATAATTAAATCCTACACACCCACTTTTCATACTGCTTTCCATTCTACTACCCCTGAAATACTGTCTCATTCCAAACAAACTCATTATTAGGCCCTACATTTTTTAAACTCTTTTCTATTCTTCACTGCTAGTATGCCTTTAATTTTCAAACCAAAATTTATTAATCTGTCTCTTTTACTTCTCCTACTACCTATTCTATCTGTACCTTATATTCTTACCTTATATGAAAACCTACACTATACTGAGTCCCACCATCCCTTAAAGCAGACATTACTACTAAGTCAACTACACTTCCAAAGCCATTCTAACAGAACATCCACCTCCACCTACCTTTTACCAAAGTTTCACAGGGTTGCCCATATTACTTACCTACAAGTTACGCCCCCACCACACCCCCCGCTACTTAAATATACCAACTCTGAGATCGCACTTCAGTGAACTACATTGCGGAAATGGGAAATTTCCCATTCCCTACACTGTAGCACGATCTTGGAGTTGGAATATTAAAGTAGGGGGTGGGGGATGCAGGGGGCTTGCCCCCCTACTTAAACCATTTAGTTTTTTTTCTGTTGTGTATTTTTTTTTTAAGTTTTGTAAAATTTCGATCGCTTAACTGTTCGATCTCTAAAGGCTGACCTTTAGAGATTCGAACATTTAAGTGGTCGAGCATCTAATATAGACCCCGGAAGACAATTTTACTAATGATAACATATTTGTGGTCCATGGAGTGTAGTGATTACACTCTGATATCCGGAAAAAGACAAACCAGTTAAGTGCAAAAGTGACATGAGACCTGACTTGAACAAATATTAATCACCCCTTCTGAAATTGTTAAGGCTGGGTCTACCACTCAGCAGTAAAATCTGCCTGTACTGACCTGTAAATGATGAGGGCAGAAATAAAATATTTGTTTCTGCCTGCTATCTGTACAAGTAACATGTCCATAACTTCCTCTATAAACATAGAAAGTTACTAGAATAGCAGGATGTGTTAGCATGCATTTTCTGAAGGATGTGAACTCTGAAACTCAAATGTATGTCATTATTCAATGACTTCAATCCTTGGTTATTTATCCGTAAACCACACACTTTATGAGGAACACACCAAAAATATGAAGCAATAATCAGGACATTCTATGAAAATCTAGACAGTCAAGAGGCTTGAAAAGTAAGTATAAATGTAACAGAATGTGTTACACTGCCTTTCTGACAGTGTGCACTTAGTGTTTTACAGCTTTGAATGCCAGCAAAAACATTTATATATTTTTTTTCTGTGTAATAGTACATAGAGCAGATAAAGCTCCATGCAGTACAAAGAATTATAATCTTCTCACTGCTCACAACCTTAAATTATGTGTTTGAGACATGACATGGATATTAAGATTCACCTCTTGAGCTTTGCTCCCAAGGTGAATTTCTTAACACACATGCCTCAAACACATTATAAGCTAGTTATGATTGGCAACCTGATCATAATCCGCTATGTTATACATGAGTACAAATTATATCATCAGATACATTTTTCAGAGGAAACAGTCATGTTAGATGCTTATTTACATTTGCATTATTTGCAATATTTACATCAAAAATTAGAAAGAATAAGTTAATAGAGGGTTTCACTGGAAGAAAGAGGTAGCAGTCACATGATTGTGACTTATCCTGTGTCTCTGAAACAGGCACAGGTTGATTCAGTCTTTAAATTTACTCTTGTTTTGATTTAAACTCCTGTAAAGAGTTTTGAGATCTTTACAGGAACTCATTTCCAGTGAAGCCCTGGGGAGAAATTTCCAGAAACATTAAAGTATATAATGTCAGTAAACATGAAGAATGTCTTTGAAGTATTATGATATACATTGTATGCAGGTAGTAAATACTAATTTGGTACAGTATGAGTTACATAGGTTACTTGAGAGCAAAGAGATGAGATCTTTGCATGAGTCAGATGATAGCCACTAAGAAAAAGAGTAATCTAAGACATAATTTTGAGCAGTAGATGAAATAAACTCAGTAAGCAAATTGAAAAATACATATGTATGTTACTCCAGTGATTTTCAGAGAGTTAATGACTATAATCATTGCACAGACATCTAGTACACTCACTGCAGGGATGTTTGGTGATGTACTAATAACTTTCCAGTGGAAATAGCATTTATAAACATGATAGTACAAACAGTGTTTATGCTTCTGAGGTCAACAAAGGGCTCATAAAGAAAAACTAGCATGGTGACAAAAGTTAAAACGTCACCACTAAAACAACGTATTGTGGCTAATCAGTACGTTGGTTCATAGCTAAAAAAATGACTGGAACATATCTATCAGTAATTAATAATAAGGTAGTAAGCTACACCACATTAACAATTACATTGTACCTGTAGTGCTTTTTTCCAGACATATTTTAAACCTTTATTTCCAGGAATGAGGTTTGGAAGCAAACCAGTTTCTCCAGAGACACTTTAAAGTGGTAAGTTGGTAAGAAATAAGGTGGGAAAATGGGATCTAAAGTTTGGAAGGGGGGCATGTTAGGGCTGGGTGGAAATTGGAAAGAGTTTAGGTAGAGTTGTGGATAAGGAAGGGTTAAATTAGGATGGATGAGTTCTGTGGAGGAAGCAATGTAGGTGGAAGGAGTGGCTAAAGGGGTTTTATGTGAATGTAGCTGAGTAGAGAGGTCAGATTTAGGCATGCACTTGCTGCCTAGAGAAGAGGGGCAGACTTGACCCTCTTCTATTCTCCCTCTGGTGTTGGGTGTTGGATTCAAGGAGGCTGGTTGTGGATGAAAGTAAGTGGTGGTATGCTGCTTTGATAAGTGAGAGTAAGCAAGTGGTTGTGGCAATGCTGCTTAGTTTGGGCAGGGTGCATGTGATATGTTGCCCTGGTAAATTGTTATATGGATGTTCATTTTGTGATTAGTAAATTTAAGAATGTTATTCAATAAAGGTGTGAGTTAGATGTTGCCCGTTCAATTCTCAGTTAGAGCGTCTTCTGTGTGTTGACATGCATGAACGGGCGTTCCTTCATTGAAGGTAGTGCATTAGGCCCGGCAAGCCAGCACGTAAAACTCTACTGCCAATCATTAGTGGACCGGAGTTCCACTGTGGCGACCCCTAACTGGGAAAAAGCCGAAAGACACAAACAAATTCAATAAAGGTGTGATTAAGAAAGTTTAATAAAGGTAGTCAAATGCCATTTGGTATGGTGTGTGTTATTTAGGGGATTGGGATAAATGTATTCAAAATGACCTTTTTCCAGAGTTTACTATTGTGTATCAGATGGAAAGAATTTCCTTATTTCTCCATTTTCCTGGTTGTCTGTGATAACTGCCCAGTAGAAATTTTAAATATTCTGCTGACATTGCAGTCCCCTAGAATATATCAATACAGGAGTCTTAAGAGAATACTGGAGTTTTTGAGGAAATGTCAACCAAATTAGGGACAGTTGTTGATCAAACTCTGGGTATAAGAAGGGCTATGCAGTAACGTTTTCTATAGTGAAGTCCTACAACATATCTAGTGACCCTTTTGGAAACTATGTCAAGTTTATCGATAAGTGAGGACTATAAAATAATTAGATGTGCCAAATGTAGAAGTGAAGTGAGTACATATCAGCACTAAATAACTGGGAACCATTGAAAGGAAATAACTTATCTCTAGAGAGTTTACCTAGCTCTTGTTGGTTTTATGCACATTACCTAGCTCTTGTTGGTTTTATGCACATTACCTAGCTCTTGTTAGTTTTATGCACATTACCTAGCTCTTGCTGGTTTTATGCACATTACCTAGCTCTTGTTGGATTTATGCACATTATCTAGCTTTTGTTGGTTTTATGCACATTACCTAGCTCTTGTTGGTTTTATGCACATTACCTAGCTTTTGTTGGTTTTATGCACATTACCTAGCTCTTGTTGGTTTTATGCACATTACCTAGCTTTTGTTGGTTTTATGCACATTACCTAGCTCTTGTTGGTTTTATGCACATTACCTAGCTTTTGTTGGTTTTATGCACATTACCTAGCTCTTGTTGGTTTTATGCACATTATCTAGCTCTTGTTGGTTTTATGCACATTACCTAGCTTTTGTTGGTTTTATGCACATTACCTAGCTCTTGTTGGTTTTATGCACATTATCTAGCTCTTGTTGGTTTTATGCACATTATTTAGCTCTTGTTGGTTTTATGCACATTACCTAGCTCTTGTTGGTTTTATGCACATTACCTAGCTTTTGTTGGTTTTATGCACATTACCTAGCTCTTGTTGGTTTTATGCACATTACCTAGCTTTTGTTGGTTTTATGCACATTATCTAGCTCTTGTTGGTTTTATGCACATTACCTAGCTCTTGTTGGTTTTATGCACATTACCTAGCTCTTGTTGGTTTTATGCACATTACCTAGCTTTTGTTGGTTTTATGCACATTACCTAGCTCTTGTTGGTTTTATGCACATTATCTAGCTCTTGTTGGTTTTATGCACATTATCTATGTGTTTTTTGAGCTGTAAAACAGTTTTTCTTAGCTGATGATTTCTTCAAAGAGACATCTAAAAGACATAATGGAAAAGAGGTAACAGAATTGTGATCGCTCAGGAGAATGATTGTCTAGGATAGAATATCTGTTGAAAGAATATTGTAATATTGAACCAAGACTCTTAAAATGCTAAAACATTGAAAGCTGAAGAAAAAAAGAAAAATATATTGCAGAATATAGTTAATGTGAAATAAAGCATTATAAAAAAGTGAAATGCAGTGGACCTGTGCTTCCCACACCCAACCTTCAAATATATTAAATCCATGGTAGCTGTAGAATTGTCCTATAAAATATAATTTGACCACAGTTACAATAAATAGATTAGGGAGTTAAGGGGAAAAGTCTCCACATTGGAGGTTGAGGGAGTATAGATGTCTTACATCTTAAAGTGCATTTATTTATTTATTTTATTATTTATTGATTGTTTTTGATACTTCCATTTGTTTCTTTCATTTGCTGGTGCAGCAGCTGAAATGTTGTCAGTGTTCTGCTTGGTCTCTAGCTTCTGCACGTCTTGTTTCCTGCCTGGTTATCTTGGCACATTTCCCAGACTTTAGGCTGATTGTACCATTTACTCCAGCAGCATGGTTCACTGGTGACTTCCGCTTTCATATCCTTCTACAGGCCATTTGACAATTATTCTACTAAAACAAAGAATGAAATCAGGTGTGTGACTATAACAAAGCATGAATTCAGGTGTCTGACTAAAACAAACCATGACTTCAGGTGTCTGACACTCTATAACCTTACTTATCTGCAGCAGAACTTCATTGAACCAGCCATCCTGCTCTTGTCACAGTCTTCTGATCTTCTATTGTTGTCTCCTTACTGCAAACCATTTCATTCTCACTCCACAGCAACATAGTACATTCTAGTATGGGTATTAACTGTGTGGCATGGCCCAGTCACCGCATGTCTCCCCAAAAATAAAACAGAAGCAGTGGAACAAATCCAATCATCAAGGAAAATAAATGAATGAAAACAAACACACACACACACACACACACACACACACACACACACACACACACACACACACACACACACACACACACACACACACACACACACACACACACACACACACACACACACACACACACACACACACACACACACACACACGTAGATGGATGTGCCAGTGGCACAACAGGCAGCACACTCGCCTTTGTTGTAGAAGGCTATGGGTTCTATTCTCACATAGTAGTTGGATTGCTGATACTGTAGTGCAGCATTAGTAGTTATGTCTTTTGGATGAGATGTTAAAACAAGGTCCCATCCGCTTGAGTGGTGGTAGCTCAAGTGGATGTAAAAGATCTCATGGCAGCTATCAAAAACAGTAGTAGAAGTTTCCTGATGTCCTGGACAAACTTCCCCTAGTATTATATATATATATATATATATATATATATATATATATATATATATATGTATATATATATATACATATATATATATATATATATATATATATATATATATATATATACCATCTCAGGTCTCCCTTAAAAAGAGGCTACTAGCCTACTGGGAATTACCCAGCTAGCAAAGGATAAATAAACAAAAATACAATAAATACATATTTGAGTGAATAGCTGGATAGATAGACATTAAACATACATGCATGCATACATACATAAATAAATAAATGGAAGATTTAATGTGACAAAGTGGCCACTGACACATTTCTTAACATATTCAGACTTATCTCTATAGTCATTTTATCAAATTATATTCTCCTGGCATTTCAGTCTGAGTATAAAAATTATATGTATATATAGGTTTATGCCTCACTGGGCTTTAGTGGATGCAGCTGGCATGCCTTCTAACCAAAATGAGGTTCCTTCAACTGTTACATGGGTAATACCACTACTTTTTGATTTTGTTTTAGAACTAGGGAATATTTTCTACCACACAGAAACTTAGACATTTACTGTAACAATATACAGGTTATTACTATAAGCACTTGACCAGTTTATCTAGCTTGTGCATATACTAACAGCAGATGATTGTGTTTCATCATCAGGTATTTCATCATCATTAAAGACACTGCCACTGCTTGAGCTAAGCAGTAACTTCTGTGTGTTTACTCTCTCACTGAGGGAGTGCTCTCTGAAAAATGCAATGCGTGTCTCTCCTAGTGAAGCTGATGAGTGCAGCTTCTCAAATGTGTGTTGGGGGGGTTAGATTAAAGTAAGTACTGGAAAACAGAAGTACCTTTATGAAGATCCATGGAAATTCTAAGTCAGAGTATGTGTTAGCAAGCACCTAGGCAACTGTGGAGAGGCAAGATCAAACGCATCCTTATATCTTTCCACAGTCACATGGTATGCTTAAGGAGTGCACAATAAAAATCATCATCATCATCTCTCTCTCAGGCTCCATTTTTATCAGCCATATAAACCACAAAATGAAAAAAAAATGTATTCAAAAGGTAGCAGTAACAGCAAATGCGAAGTAAAGACTGAAACTCTTCCCAAATCTGGGCAAGGGAGGGGCACAGATTTACTTCAGTGTGGTTTCTGTATCATTGTGACTCATCCAAACAATAAGGCATAAATCAAGAGTGTCTAAAACTCTGAATAAAGAACTGTCTAGGGTGTTTTTCCTCTTTCTTCTCAGACTGATGGTAATAACTCAGGTGGTCTCTTCCCACGGCAGCTATGGCTCTTAGATCTGAGCTAAGGAAAGTTAAATTAAAGTATAAGATGACATTTATACAGAAGAACAGCTAGCAAAAAAAGGAGTGCAGACAATCAAATGAATCATTTAAGACATCACTGAAGTTTTTTCTTTTAAGTTTATTAGATTCAAAGGCTATAATTCACCTTCTCCTGGAGCATTTGCAGACAACAAGCAGTTCCTGGTTTTAGAAGATTAAAAGCACAACACCAGTACAGAGGAATTGATTGCCTCACTAACAATAATGACTGTCTTGTTTCCTGGGTAACGGGAGAAGCAGCGGCACTGGAATCTGCAGCAACCTAGCATGCGTGCATATTTGTAGGCATCAGCATTAGTGAGAGAGAGAAAATAAGGATACTTATCACTGTAAACCAAAACAATAAGCAAGGAGTAGCTACCAGACAGACCCCGTTGAAAGCAATGCAAAGCCTGCCAGTAACAAAAACATGTAATGTGTCCAATCTACCACTGTGTACACATAGTTATGCAACCTAAATCTCAGGCAGATGGGACCTCAGTTTAACACCTCAACCAATACCCTATTAGACTGGCACAAGGCACTAGAACCCCCCCCCCCCACACACACACACAAATTCCCTCTAGCAAATGTATGTTATCTAAATCACTTCAAGAGAAGTAAGAAAACTTTTGAAGGTATGATTTCCAAATTACACCCCAATTTTCTGAAAATGCTCACTCCCAATGTATCAGTTATCTTTAGCATATTACTCACTACAGACACAGACTATACACAATTCAAATATGCTATTATTTTTCCACTTCATAAAGTAGCCTCTACATCAACACTGTATGAATATTGGTGAACTGTCAACCTTTGCACACAAACTACATTTTTGGAAAACTTAAATACCACATTGCTAACTATAGTCCATCATGTGATACTCAATATGGTTTTAGAAAAGGTTTCAGTACCTTAAGAGCCCTTTATATAGTAACATAAAAAACAAAATAATCTGAATAACCTTCTATATACTGCAGGACCAGAACTTTTCAAACCAATGACTGCATGCTATTGCTGGATAAATTTGAAAAATTTAACTTTTGACTAAGTGCAATTGCTTGTCTAAGAGGCTACATAAATAACTGAATTCTCCAATTCTGCAGAGTAACTTTCATTATTTGCAGCTTCTTCCTATAACAGTGAGGTTGTCTAGGGCTCAGTCCTAGACTTTCTCCTGTTTTCACTGCTCATAAGTGATCTTGTGTTTGACCTACCATTACTGAAATGAATGGAAAAGTGTTAAAAGAAACAAACTTGTTATAAATCCCAAAATAACTTGGGATATACTGTCTGTGATACCAGAGAGTGTTTAAAAATCCCACTAATCTCACTGAGACACTTGGGAGTTAGATCCCAGTTGTTAGCTAAAAGAAATATCTAGTCCTTGATCTTGAGCCTTCCCTGAGTTTCAAAATACACACTGAAATGACCATTAATAAAACTCTTTTCTGGCTGAGACTATGTTACAAAGTTTCTTACCTACTTTCACTAGCTATGCCATGATGAGAAACACTCTTATTCCTATGCCAAAGTACAGCTTACACCTAGTAACTATGCTTTTATACCAATTTCCACCTCCTGCATGCCGTAGGAAATAACATACATTATTGTTGCATACCTAGCTCTCTGTCCTATGTACCTATCAATGTGTTCTGTTGGAAAAATTTAACTTGATCCAAACAGCAACTATAGCATCTCTTTTGCTGGATACACTCCTCTTCAAATGTGTAGTTACAAAACTGCCTACAAAAAAACAAGTTTATGGCAGTAGCAAGCATGCATTCAAAGTGTCAAAATGTTTGATGGCTAGAAGCATCATAATTTTCACCAAAAATCCTGATTGCAAAGCAATGGTGTTACCTTATCTTTTCATTCTAGCACTGATACTGTATGAATTCTTTCAGTGGCAAATAAAATATAATGTCATTTGCATTGTTTAATTGATCAGGGGACTCCATGTGTGTAAGCAATAGCCAGGGAAAAATGTTGTTGATGTAGCAGAATATGTCAAGCTTCAGCTTCAGATAGGATCAAAGGCCTTATATGTGCCAACACTGGCCAGATGATATAAAAAAAAACATTTTCTAATCTAGCCTGGCTTACCAGCGCAAAAAGTATATATTGTGAAATAGCATCCACTTAATATCTGATTATGTTATAGCTATAGCATCATATTATATATAAAAGCACATAACAAGCAGCATCTGGAAGGCACAGATTGATTGTGTCTCCCTTTGTGTAGTCACTAGCCAGACAGCAGTCTTCCTTAACTGAACAACAGAATATACCATATATATACAACTTCATTCACAGTGGATTTAACTCATATTTATACATTGTTAATATGCAGCTCCATAAATGTGGTTTGATTATATAGATGGTGAATCAAGAAAACTACTGTTTGCAACTGCATGCTAAATTCTCACTCAGAACATTGAATCGACTAGATCACCAGTGTCCTGGCAAGTCGGACAGATTTGGAAAAAAGAAAAAAGTGAGTGTTGTAGTTTCCTCACTTTCTCCCTCTTTTTCAAGTCAGTGTGATTGTGTGTGTGTGTGTGTGTGTGTGTGTGTGTGTATCTATCTATCTATATATCTATATACACATGTATACATATGTATGACATATGTTAGAGCTAACAAAAGTTCGAATGCTAACAAGTATACCTTAACAATTTAAATCACAGAGATTTAAATACACAATACTTTGAAACATAAAGATTCAAAGCAAAACAAAAATTATTGTTTTCTTGGGGGGGCAAGCATCTTGTAACCCTCCACATCCCCTTCTAATTATATATACCAACTTCAAGATTGCACTACAGTGGGGAAAAGGCAAATTCCCTGTTTCCCACCATATTAAGATCTTGAGCATGTAAACAGTGGTGAAGTTCAAAAAGTTCATTTTCAAACACTGCAGCATTTGATTGGAACCCATATAGGTAGATAGAGAGAGATGGATAGATAGATGTAGATATAGTTTGGGGGTGTAGGCTACAAAAAAAGAAAAAAGTTTGTTGTGTTTTGTGACCTTGGGAATGTTGCTGCTTTGGCTAATGACCTCCAAACGTTTTCAAATGTTAAATAAGATGACATTGTTCATAGTGGACCTGCTGAATCAAATGAGGCATAACATAATGAGAAATAACCTTAATATGCTAAGTAAGTAATACAATTTCATATTTTTATATATAAAGCACTCACATCACGCTGTGTGTGTGTGTGTGCATGTCTCTCTGTCTGTGACCACACCATACATGCCTGCATGTTTGTATTTCTGTGTAAGTTTGTGCAGAGGAGGCAGTGTGTGTGTGTGTGTGTGTGTGTGTGTGTGTGTGTGTGTGTGTATGTATGTGTGGGTGTGAGTGTGTGTGTGTGTGTGTGTGTATGTGTGTGTCTCTGTCTGTATGTTTGTGTGTGAAACAGAGGCAGATTCTGCAAAGGCCATCGTTCAAGAACATGAAACTTCTGGTGTCAGCTTCTGTCCCCACCTGATCTAAAAGAACATAGAAGAATTGACATAATATTGATTGTAAGGGGCCAGTCACTTTAGAGTAGCCAGTTCAGTCACAGAACAAACTCCTGGAAAGACATGACTAGCGAATTGTCTGTTTTATGTGCAGAGGTCTAAACCATTTTCAGACAAGCATCAAAGACTTACTTGAAGAAACAAGCCTCAACATCTAGGCAGCAAGTGACACTTGGTATGTAAAATTCCTTTTTTGTTAGTTAATAGTGACTCTGTTTTGTTTTATGGGATAAAAAATCTAAAACTACTGATAAATGCATCAAAAACTAAGCATATAAGATTTGGGAGACATAAATTGAAAGGTCAATATTTAATAGAGTGTACAGTGATTGAAACTGTAGATTCATTTAAGGACCTGGGTATATGGGTAGATCCAGCTTTGAGTTCTTCTAATCATATAGACCAATTGGTCAATGATAGTTATAGAACTATAGGTTGTATAAAAAGATTTATACTAGGAAATCAGAAATGATGAAGTCATTGTGTGTTAGTTACATTAGACCCAAACTTGAGTACGGAATAACAATATGGAAGCCTTATAAGGAAACAAGCATGAGTAAACTGGAAAGAGTACAGCAGAAATATACCAAGGGCATCCATAGATGTGAAAGTTTAAGTTGTTATAAAAGACTAAAATATCTGAACTTATGCAATGTCTCTTACAGATATCTAAGATGAGATTTTATTCAGGTATATAGGGCATTTAGAGATAGTTACCTCTGGGAATGTTTGGGGTTATCAAAAAGTATTAAAGAATCATCAGACAACCTCTGTAGAAAATTCTATAGGAGTGAGAAATGCACTAATTGGTTCTCTGACAGAGTAGCTGATGCATGGAACAGACTACCAAATTACATTAAAGCAAGTACTAGTTTAGATATTTTTAAGAACAGCCTTTACACTTATTATGGGAACAAGTGTTTTGGTATCTCATCAGGCTATAAGGGCATTAATGGCCATGCTTGAAATATTTATATGTATGTATGTATGTATGTAAAACTATAATGTGACCATATATGCATGCCTTAGTCACAAAGCTGTTCTTGCATATACTTTCCACTGATATCCTGTTTGAGATTTTAGTGTGCCGTTACCATGGATGTCCCAACTGATGCTGTGGAGAACTAAACAGTTCAATTCTTAATACTTCAAATGATCATTTAGAGTGTTTAAGTGAAAAAGAAAAAAAATATCTTCTATATGAAATGGGTATGAATGTGAGAAGTATATCCATAGCAATGCCCTAGTGCAGGTATTTTATGAAACATCTAGATTATTAGCCCCCTTGAATCAGTAGGACTCCCTGTATGGGGGACACATGAATGCACTGTGCCTATATTATTGCATAAACTTATACCTGTATGTGCACAAGGCAAAGGTTTACCCTGTAAGATACCCACAGATTATTAATAATTTTAATTATGTCAGGAAGTATTTTCATTTTATTAAATCTAGAATAAAATACCACACGTGTGGTGAGAGAACATATCAGACAAAGCCCAGTAGTCAGAGCAATGACACCTTAGCAAACACAACATTCTGTCAGATAAACAACATGTCTTCTTACCAAAATACAGAACTACCACATCTACCCTCTGTCTCACCAACTAGATCTAATTAAGTATGGAAGAATGCAAACTTAATGCTGCAGTCTTTGTAGACATGAAATGTACATTTGACTGTGTAGATTACAACATTCTTACCAATAAAAATATATTCTTGTGTTTTTTTAATGAAGTCTGTACTTGGTTTTCTAGCAACCTCAAACACAGTGGCTTCACTACACTCTCAGATACCCCGGCTTCACTGATAGGCACTAGAAATTCAGAAATCCCATGGGGTTCAATGCTCGTCACCCTTCAGTTTTCACTATTCATCAATGACTTAACATGGAAGATTTACAACCTTAAATTCCTTATGCATGCTGCTGACATTGTCATAACCAAATCAAGCCATTTCATTCGTGAAATAAATCAATCACGCCAAACTGATTTCAATCACATATGGAACTAGCTAGTGTGGGGAAAGTTAACTCTAAGCATTAAGAAATCCTTTACTATATTTTTGGCACAAAAAGTAGATTGCACCAGAAGGACTCACCTTCCATTAGTAACTTCTTTGGATACCCCCTACCTGACATTTCTCAACAGAAATATTTAGGTTTTATCATTGATCCTGCACTATATTTCTTACCCCACACTGAATCCCAAGCCAAAAAAGGTTTTTAACTCAAGGCTGGACTTAGTAACTGTGGAAGACAGACATTCCACTGTAATAAATGTTCAACTTCCTAGACTACCCTCCCTACTATGGTTTTCAACTAAACTCAGAAACATGACCTCCTGCAAAATTCTGAGAATAAAGTCCTGAGATTCATTAACTTCAGCCCCTATAATGGGCGCCACTCTACTACCATTTCTAAAACAAACCGACTTCCTGTCAAGGACAGAGCCTCACTACTTTATAATATTTAACATTTAAGCTTCTGTATGAATGTTACTGTTTACCTCTTCAAAACCCCTTTGCATTTTGGCACTTATACATTATCTGTTTGTAATTCTAACAGCCTCCTCTTATACAAAGCACCCTTCATCCTCTCTGTGCTACAGGGAATTCCATCTACAAACTGGCTCCAACCTCATGGAATTTAATTGCTACTGACATTAAACAGGCTTCCACCTCCATTGACTTCAATAATTTCTTAAAGACTAACTCAAACATGCTTGTCAGTGAAGGTGCTTTGATCCCCTTGGTTGACTAACCACATGATTCCTACATCTCTATTCATATTTCCCTAATGCCTTATTTCTTGTTCCCACTTGATATACTATGGACCCATTTCCTCTTTTATCCAATCTTTACTTCTCCAATATATGCCTTGTTTTTCCCTTATCTAGCAGTTTTGCTCTTCTCTTCAGTTTTCACCTCTCACATTTATAATCTTTTTTAAATAACTGTGACATGCTAATGTGTAACATTAATTTCCATTTAGGTTTACAATAAATTATGTAATAGTTTGTGATGATGGTACTTTAAATATGATATTATATATTTTTATTTCCACTGCATTCTGTGCAATTATTTCCAGTGCTTTTTTCTTAATTGTATTTTTGACTGTGGCCCTGGGTCAGTACTGAAAAGGGTTTTCAGACTAGTGTGCTTACTCAGTTAACAAATGTAAAAATAAGTAAGTAAAGAAAGAAAGACAAAAATAAATGATCAATGTGTTAGAGAGGATATGTGGTGCCCAGTAGAACTGCAGGCAGTATCACAGAGTCACAGAGTATACAGTAATGGTAGTGAATAAAGTCTGGCACTATCATAATAAATCAGACAGTATTTTTCCAGAGTATTTCATATTATGGCTCCCAAATATGCAACAAAGTCCAGAAGATTAAGGGTTTTTGCTTGGAAGTGTTTGCATAGGTATTTTTATACCCTGATAAGACTCCAAATAATTTTTCCTCAGGTAGATTGCAAATGTTGGAGGTGTGATGGGGAAGGAAGAGATAATTGGGAACATATTTTTTGGCAGTGTAATTAGTTGGCAGAGTTTAAAAATTCCATGTAGACTACTCTGTCAGAAATACTGGGTGAGCAAATTGATGTAACTAAGGAAATTATTTTTATGAGCTGGAATACAGGATCTGAATTGCCTAGATATAATATTATCTTGCTAAGTTTAATTTTGGTGGCTGGCAAAAAACAATTACCAGAAAATGGAAATCAAAGTCTAAACCAGCTGTATCTGAAGTAGTGAATATAGGCTTCAGGGTTTGATGAGAAAATCTGACAATATTTGGTGTGTGGTTTATTAAAGATAGCCTTAATCTAGGTATCAAATTTAACCCATTCCTATACTTTGTTTTGGATTTAGTGATGGTGGAAGCCATTTTTGCATAAGTATGTGTAACGAAAATGGAGTAGGATCCTAATGATTTTCACTTCAAGGTCCATATTCACTAAGAATTTTGACCTACATTTTATCAACTAGTAATTTACTCTTCAGATTGTTCAGTGTAATGTCTGAGAAAAGATCAGCCAAACAGAACTTCTTAATTTGTAGATATATCGTTCTTTACTTGGACACTGAGATTAAAGGGATCCAGGACCCACAAAAATCATTTTCTTGGATCCTGACTTGAAGGAACATAGTCTTCAAATTTTACTGACAACATGTTCAAAGGGTTTATGTTTTTAGTTGGTTAAAACTATAATTTTCATTTCTCTGTTTTGCCTCATTCATTTGGTCAGTCGGGTTTATATTAGATAAACAAACTTTTGAAAGTTCGACTATCATACCATCGCCACCATATGATCGAACTTTCAAAAGTTCAAATATCTAATAAAAAAAGAAAGTACACAAAACACCTACCTGAACATTTTAAGCAGGGGGGAAAGCCACCCTGCACCCCCACCCTTTAAATATATCAACTTCAAGATCGCACTACAGTACAGAAAAGGGAAATCTTTCCATTCCATGTTGTACAGAGATCTCCATTGCAACATTTGAACATTCAAAAATCCGATCATATGGTATTGACCATATGACACTCGGAATTTTGAATGTTCGAACATTCAGTACAGACCTGGTCAGTCAAGGTTCTGAAATTATCAAAGCAATTGTTTTCTGTTATTTGCATCTAAAGTTTAAATTTCTTCTTTTGGCCTTCTGTTTTACTATGACTATCAAAACTGTTTTATGTGTTCCCCGAAGACATACGTTAAACTCATTCAAAAGTTGAAATATCTATGCAAAGTAATATAAATTCAAATTCCAGTCTGAACAACCTATGAACCTATGATGCCTTGATAATAACTATACAATGTCAGATTTTGTCTGACATAAATATAATTATTTTTTCCTGTCAGGTCACAGAGTCCTTTTTCAATATCCATCCTCAAGAAAACCAGCAAACTTTAACATTTAATAACATTTTATGAGAAGAGCCCATTTCATCAAACAATGTCTCATGAATTTGAAGAGCATGACTTCATAACATTTACTGTCTTAACTATCTTTAATATTTCATTCAACTCAACACTTATACTTTTGCTTGTGAGCATTTCTTGGTGTATCATGAAATGTCTGCTTTTTATATTCAGTGTTACTTGTTTCATTTTTGTGACTAATCCTGTATATTTACTACCTAAACTAACTGCATTATCAGTACAAACTGAAACACAGTCTGTGAAGTTTAAATTAGCACTTAAGAAGTTAACAGACAATGCTGAGAACATTTCTGTGCCATTTTATGACTCTTCATTTCCAAGAAGTTTAGAAACTCTTCTTTAATTTCATTTTCATCTCATTCTATGTACCTAACATCTATAAGGAACAAAACTTTATAAGCAATATTAATTGATTCATCTAACTAAAGAGCATAAATCTTTGACATTTTAATTTCATGTATAAGTTGTTGATGAATACCTTCACTCATCATAATTATATGATTTGAAACTGTATCATTAGAAAGGGCTATTTTTTTCCTGAGTAAATGTATCACCTAACATTGTCTGGTATGTATCCAACATGCAAGGCATAATCAAGGCTTCCCATATGGTGAAATTTATTTTTGAATTTTAAGTGCTGAGTGGTATCAAAAATGATGCTTTAACAGCTAACTCGTTTTCTGTACCCTTACAGGCATACTTCAAAAATACTTACTGAGATTTTAACACCTTCTCTTTTCTTAAAAAAAAATGAACTGACATAGTCTGGTATCATTTGTGTTTATTATGCAAATGCCTTTTATTTCTTGCTGGAGCCATTGCGCTATTATACAAAATCACTGACTACACAGCACATTGAGGACAGTCATTTTTATGTGTGTATCCAACGCTATAAATATATATATATATATATATATATATATATATATATATATATATATATATATATATATATATGTGTAATATTTACTCAGGAGATGATGTGCTGCTACTAACATGCCTTTCAAAAGTTTTCCACATTTTCAGCAGTAATATCATCTCTTGGTTGCTGATGAGGCTTCTTGTCTTCATTGCTAGCAGTCTGCTTCTTGGGATTATCAGCAGAAATCCTACTACTAACCTCTGAATTTTTAAAGAAGAATTATGATGTATTTCATTTATTCATACTGGTAAATATCTGTAATTTAAAAAGAAAACACATTTTTAGGGCCACTCATTATGTACATGTTCTTTTGAATTCACCTTCCTGACAGTTTCAAATGCATACTTAATAACCAGATTTTTTTTAATCAAATTTACTATTTCATAAATAATTTATTGTTAAATAATGCAAAAATTTGTTTGAGTGTGTTTGACGTTTGGACTTTTGAACATTTTTCAATCAAGTAGTGAAACAAAATTTACTAACCAATAATAGAAAAATTACCTTTTAGGAATGTTTTAACCATAAGAGACCCACAAACTGCTGTGCTTGTAATCATCCGATATCCATGCCCATTAATTACTGCCACTTTGACTGAGTATAACTCAGGTGTTTCAGGTGTTGGATTGTGATAAAAATGGCCACACTAATGTATTCCAATTTGCTTTACAACATGTAGACCTGAGCTATTAGCCACAATAAAGCATACCAATATATTTCACCCAAAGGCAGAGTTAGCAAATCCTGATTAATAATGAGCGTGTAACACTAGTAAAACTTACCTTAATACACAGATGGCTCCTCCAAATGGTTATAGCCACTTTAACTAAGTGCACCTCAGTTATCAAATTATAATTTGTTTCACAAACACAGAGTGTACAGTGTAGTCACAATAAAGTATTACAACTTAATTTCATTCAAATGCACACTAGCCCTAAATCAATAATTGTCTACAATGAGCACATGACAAGATGTTAAGATGTTTTCATCCATAGATAGCTCTGCAACCTCCAACCAAGTAGTTATATCTACTTTGCTGAATGCGGATACCTCAGAAGGTTGATTGTCATGAAAAATAATGGCCACACAATAACTGTTATTTTGGCTTTTTTACACAAGCAATAGTCACAAGGTGTTCTAACTTGCTTCATAAAAATTACACTAGTACTGCAAAGTCAGAATAATGACCAAATGATAGCAGTAAGTAATTTTTATCTACAGCCAGCCACTGTACCTAGTAATTATAGCTACTCTGTTGCATGCATGCATTTCAGATAATCAATTATAATAAAACAAAACACCAGCTGCCATCCTCCAAGCAAATTATTCTCATAGCTCTCAATGTTTTAGCAAGAATCAAGAATTAAACCAAAAAATAAATAAAAAATAATAATGCGGGACAGATTTTTAATATTTTTCTTATATACTTGGAAAGCTGATAGAATACAGGTTTTGGATTAGCATAGATTTTCTGAAGAATAGGAAGTCTGCAACTAAGCATCTGTCCTTATTTAGTCAAATGATTGCAAACCTCAGTGATTTGCTACATTTTGAAATATACAAAATTTGCAACAAATGAAATTGAAAATATGATCTAAATCACTGAGGGGGGCAGATGAACAGTTGGTCGGTATGTATTGTATGACTGCAGTACAAGTTTCAAGAAAATCAACAATTGTATGAGGAAAAGAACAAAAATATGAGGCAAAGGCAGGGGCAGTTAAGAGTTATATGCTCATCCAGTCACCCTGTAAAGCTGTCCACTGATATCTCATTACCTGCGAGATTGGACCTTTAAATCTGCAACCATCTAAAATATATCTGAAGGCTCTTTAAAAATAGGTACATCTGGCCAAAAAATCTGGATACCTAAATAGCATAAAATTTACATGTCAGTGCTCCTACTCTCAGTAGTATTGTAGGATACTACTCAGAAATACAAGGTGAAAATGACATTGACAAAATGATCCCACAGTGTAAGCACACTGTCATATGTTCATCAAGATATGACACTACTGCAAAAAAAAAAAAACTCTTCCTTCTCTCATATAATTAATTTTAAACATGTTTACTCAGAAACAGTTCAGAAAAGCCTTATAGTTTATTCATTTATTTAACATTTGTTGACTGGGAAAGTCTGAGTAGGATAGAGCCTATTTTCAGCAGAAGCCTGGGGCATAGATGCATGTCGTTGGAATGTGGGAGGAAACCGGATCACCTGGAGGAAACCCAAGTGAATGTGGGAAGCACACAGAAAATCTGCAAAGAAGGCATCCCAGCTGAGAAGTGGACCGGAGAACCTCTTGCTGTGAGACAACAATGTTAACCGCTGCACCACTGTGCTGCCCAGATTACAGCACAATGTTACTCTTTAAAAACAAAGTCATTCTAGGAGGAGGAAGAGGAGGTCATCTTGAATGTAAAACAAAGTAATACCAGTATGGCAGCTCCCATCACAAAATAATAGTATCACAGAGAGGCATTAGCACTGTATAGCTCAAAATAAGATAAAAAAAATGTGATTCAGCTTTTTCTGGTGGAGGTGACTTTTAAGCAACAGGTCTCTTTAGTCTGTTAAAGACAAATGCCTCAAATCTACTGTAATTTTACTCCTGTTTTATACAAAGTAATACAATCTCTAGCTGTAATTCCCTTAGAAATTCATGGACCACTCCAGGGAAAACAAGGCTCTTGTGTGAAAGGTCTGCCAGTTCACTGTATTAAACAGGTCTAACCTCTTGTTTGAGGAATTCTTCCTCTTTACTTTGCATCCTACTTTATAGCAGTAGTTTGCATTATACATTTGGTAACCATTTGAAATGTTGGAACCCATTACAGCGAGTCCCAAAATGTGAAGACTGAATGGCTTAAAGATCGGACTTACATATACAAAGTCCGAGATGCCATTTTTCGCAATACTGCCTTTTCTCTGAGGTATGGCGATCTTGGAGTTGGCAAGGTACTACTTACCTATGATCCTATAAAAACACAGATATAAACTACAGGTAAATGGTAAGTATTAGGTTAGCTCTCCTTGCAGGCCATTTTAAGCCTAGCCAATTTCCCTTTTTGTGCTCAAAATAAAGTGTCCCCTTTGGATATAGATTGGCCTTACAATCCCCATGGTCAATAATTATTTATTATAGCTAATGAGAATAACTGTGATCACACCACAGATGATGTGAGGAAACCCATGCATGGGCTAAAGAATTTAGGAGCTGCCTCTGACCATCAGTAGTGCAGGGACAGTCCTAGGGTAAATTTTCTGTTTCATATCCACAGACCTAATATACTAGTATGTTAAATGTACTAGCATGCTAGATACATCCCAGTAAAGTAAAAAAATTGGAGGAAACATTTGAAGATGTCATCCACAAGCCCAGTGATTACCACTTAGTAGGCTTATAAGCTGCAATATGTGAAGCTTGTCATTAAACACAAACTCAAGAAAGAATGATAAACTTCTGTAAACTCACACACATGGAATCTGCTCAGGCAAGCCGACCAGTAGTACACCAACACCATACACAAGTCGAATAAATCCAAAGTGCATTTAATATACTATAACATAGAATTTAAGCACATAAAAAAGCTTTTCATTGAATTGAATAAATCAACTGCCTCAGGAAAAAGCCTACACAGGAAACAGGGGTTTAAATTTCCCTCCACCTAGTCACATGATTGCTAGACAAGCATTGAAAGGTTGCCTGCATAGTGGAACACTCGCAAGCCCCTCCCCAGCTTTACAAACTTTTAAAGTGGTACATTCTTTTTGTTACAATTTCATAGTGCCAGATAGCAACAGCAAACCACACAATAAATATATCCTACTTTAAAAACATTTAAGCATCAATAAAATGAATAAGTAAATGAATAAAACAAAGCGATGTGCCTAATTTACTTAACCCATTGCTTAGTGGACATAGCAAAATTTATCACAAATTAAAAACTAACAAATCAAATGACACATTAAAAATTGGTAAACCCATAAAAGTCATGTGTATGTATATGTTTAAACAATATTACATAGTCCTAATGTTTTAATATGAAAAACTCTACTATAAAAAATAATAAATATCTGTAATTAATATAATGAATTATATTAATTTATGATAAACTTTAATGAAGCAAAATCATCCTCTCACATCATTGTGCAAAAGAAAAGTCACACAGAAGGTGGACAATTTATCGACCAGGTTAGACCAGGTAACCGAGTCACAGCAGGTTTTGCTTAGTCAAACCCCAGCTAATTCGCCTAGTAACTAGACTAGGTTTGCCTAGTAACACAGGGCCGAGGACTTCTAGTTTACCTCCAACAGTTTTGGGTATTACTACAACTGTTCAGTCGGAACAGGTTCGAAGTACGGAACTTGATGATGGGACTCTCTTGGTCAGTAGAGTCACATCAATGCCAAACAAAGGAACTAATCAACAGCAAAATCATCAGTCTAATTCTACTAGTTTTACTGGGGCTCCAGATTTGAATATTTGGCTTGGAAGACCTTCTACTTTTTCCCAACCACTACTCAACAATTTACCAGAGGAACCAGTTGAGTCTAGTGTGGATTTATCGATGAAACTACACCTGTTTGACCAAAAACTGGTCAAGCTGAGGACAATCCAGCTGGAAATAGCCTATTTTCAAGAATGTAAATGGCTGAATGTAATTCCTAAAGGCTTGAGGTCTTGGCAATACCCAACGGGTCTAGCTGAAGGGTCTTCTTTCCATTCTGACTTTATTAGTCTGTTTGATAAACACGGGTTTGAGCTGCTTGAGTTAATGTGTAAACATTACCAGGAGGCAGCCAACAGTCTGGTTGGGGAAACTAGTTCATTGGATGACGACACTAAAATTAATATAGACTTTCTTTGATACTGTTTCAATTATGAACGGATTTTTTGTAGCATAGACCAATATGTCACTAAAATTAATACAGCTAAAGTCAAAAAATTAAATTGTGATTTGAGGGATTACAGGGAAGGTACAGCTTACCCAAGACCAGCTCCGACACAAGGAAACTTCTTAGCCAGCCCCAATGGTTCTACAGGAGTGGCTCCCCATAGAAAAAACTTCAGGAACACTGACAATAACAACCAGAATGTCGAGGAACCATTGCCTGAACAGGTACGACGGATTGAGCGGTTGGCTAACAACTTCAACCACAATCAGTCATCCCAGGTGGATTTTCAGAACAGAGGCTGCAACCATGCCCCTCTTCTGGGCCGCAAAGCCTGGAACAAAACCAAGAACTGATGGAACTAGGTATGGATTGTAGTAATGTTACAGTAGTCCAGCCTTGTTCTTGTGAGGTTATTTACAACATTAACTCTGATTTTAAAATTTTCAACTATTCAGGGACTGCTTTTCCTCCTAACCTGGTGGAACTGTTAGCAAAGGGTTCTTCCTTTGTCCCTTCCAGATGAGTGGACATTGCTAAGACTCTCATTGAATTCAAAATGTTTGTAAGAAAACTTAATATGGATGTACTTTTGGGGGATTACACCGATATGAGTAGTGATTATCATATACCTAGTATCTACCATCCTCCATTACATCCAACATAGCACTTTTTGATCAACTATGAGAGTTGGATTTACGTCACACTTTGGGTGACTCCCATTTATAGGCTACCCACCCTTTTAACATCAGTAAAGAGGAACAATTTTTATTGGAGTCTTTGTGCAGTTTGCCAGTTAGAATCATGCAACCTGACAAGGGTGGGGGTTTAGCAGTAATGAGTAAAGAAGATTACATCACAAGGATGACTGAAATAGTTTCCACTGACACCTATGAAGAGGTAACAAGGAATGAGCTTAACGTAGGCTAATCTAGGATTAGGTTTTATATTCAAGACATGTTTATTGAAGCAAGAATAGACATTGAATTATATAATTATCTCACCATGCCGGCCTCCAGGATTCCCATTTATTCGGAATCCCTAAGGTCCATAAGGACCTACACAATCCTCCTATGCACCCATTAGTGAACGCAAGGAACAGCATTACGTACGCTAGTGCTAAAGTGGTTGATAATATTCTGAAAAAATATGTCAAAAGTGAAACCCAGATCTCCAAGGATTCATGGTCCTTCTTGGAGAACGTCAACAAAATACCTTTTAGAGAGGAGTATAATTTCCTCACAGTTGATGTTAAGGACCTTTACTCTTCTAGTCCTCATTTAGAGGCAGTGGAGTGGGTGACCTTTATGATGAGAGTAAAACGGGCCTCTTGTTCAGAAATCCAACTCATAGAGAAACTATTAGATATAATCCTGTCCCATAACTATGTGACCTTTGATAATAAATATTTTCTTCAGAAGATAGGTGTGGCCATGGGCTCCCCATGTGGAGCTAGTTTAGCTAACCTGGTCATGGCATACTGGGAGAGGGAGTTTGTCATGGCCAAACCTAACATCCAGGAAAAAAAAATATTTTACACACATTTCCTGGACAATATTTTTATTATTCTAAAGGGAGACACTGAAGTAGCCCAGGAGTTAGTTGAATTCTTTAACTCAATGACTAGGTTTCTTAAATTTACTTTGTGCTTTGCTGAAGACAGAATATCCTATCTTGACATACACTTGATTAAAGACTGTATCAACAAGTGTTACTTGGCTAAAATATTCTGTAAGGAAACTTATTCTAACACCTTCCTTCTGTTCTCCAGTTGCCATCCTTTTTCACAGAGAAAATCTGTGGTTAAGGGGCAACTGGTTAGGGCTGCGCAAATGGTCACTACAGACACAGACTTTAGGGATGAGTGTAACTTCATGAAGGATTTGTTTTTAAAAAGAGGGTACCCTTTGAACTTGATTCTGGATTTGGTGGATGAAGTTCAGTCAAAAAGAGACAGGGGAATTTATTTACCCATACTTAATCAGAATACAGTACATCAGACAAATACAAGTCAGGTTGTAGAAGGCATAAGTCTTTATAGTTTTATTCTAACATTTAGCTTGGATGCTAAAACAGTGACAGCTATAGTTCAGAAATATTGGAATTTGTTTATGAATGACGTAGCATTGAGGAACAAATTCCAGGGTTACCCCACTATAGTTTATAAATGGGGACCCAATCTAAAACAGTTACTGGAGAGGAAACCGAGGAAGGTAGGAAGTTTGTTAGGTATGTCTAAGTGTAACATGTGTCAGTATTGTAAACACATGGAGACAGGACACACCTTTGAGGTGAGGGGTAGGAGGTACAAAATAGGGGGTAAATTCAACTGTCAGAGTAAACAGGTGGTCTACCTAGCAAGGTGTTCCTACTGTCCAGTCTTGTATATTGGAAAGACCGACATAAAATTGCGAGAACGAGTGTATGAACACATATACGCTATAGGGAGACATAAAGGAGAGAACGCCCTTGAGAGACACATAATGGACCACCCATCCCATAGTTTTACCTTTCGAGTTATAGATCAAGTCCCTATGGATAATAGGGGGGGTCCTGAGTCTTTGATTCTGGAACGTTGTGAATTAATTTGGCAACTAAGACTAGATGCTTGTCACTACCCAGGCATCAATGAATTGAGTTCCATCATGTATATTTTGAGACTGAAAAGTTTGAGTAGATAAATAATAATAATTTTCAAACACACAGTTTCTTTTGCACAATGATGTGAGAGGATGATTTTGCTTCATTAAAGTTTATCATAAATTAATATAATTCATTCTATTAATTACAAATATTCATTATTTTTTATAGTAGAGTTTTTCATATTAAAACATTAGGACTATGTAATATTGTTTAAATATATACATACACATGACTTTTATGGGTTTACCAATTTTTAATGTGTCATTTGATTTTTTAGTTTTTAATTTGTGATAAATTTTGCTATGTCCACAAAGCAACGGGTTAAGTAAATTAGGCACATCACTTTGTTTTATTCATTTACTTATCCATTTTATTGATTCTTAAATGTTTTTAAAGTAGGATATAATTGTTGAGTGGTTTGCTGTTGCTATCTGGCACTATGAAATTGCAACAAAAAGAATGTACCACTTTAAAAGTTTGTAAAGCAGGGGAGGGGCTTGCAAGTGTTCCACTATGCAGGTAACCTTTCAATGTTTGTCTAGCAATCATGTGACTAGGTGGAGGGAAATTTAAACCCCTGTTTCCTGTGTAGGCGTTTTCTGAGGAAGTTGATTTATTCAATTCAACGAAAAGCTTTTTTATGTGCTTAAATTCTATGTTATAGTATATTAAATGCACTTTGGATTTATTCGACTTGTGTATGGTGTTGGTGTACTACTGGTCGGCTTGCCTGAGCGGATTCCATGTGTGTGAGTTTACAGAAGCTTGTCATTAAAAGTCTGGCCTGTTTCGACCTGATTTACAAGTAGTATAGCTTATGTAAAGATATCCCATAGGAAAGTAGATGTAAACACGAAAATAATAGATGTACCATTAGACTTATTATAGTTGGGTGTTGGTAACTATTTGACATGCTAGCACATCTGAAAAGGAACTATGTATTGCTTTAGCTGCTAGTGGAGGGATAACCATAGCAAATCAAAGCTATTATATTTTGCTCTACATGTGAATATTTGATAGCCCCTACGGTTACACCTCTAACTGCTCAACAAATTAGAGACGCTGCACGCTCATTAAAAAAATATGTAATAAGAGTTCCACTTAGAAATAAGAAAAAGGATTGCAGCTCAGTTTGAGAGCAGGTGTATGATCACTTTACTTTGTACAGCATTAGCCTTTTTAACCAACCTTCTAATCAATGGTAGTGCTACATCAGGGCACAGAGGGGCACATGCCTCCCATGGTTCTGTGTGACCCAGTCAGTGTCTAGTCCCCAGAATGCTGAAATTTAAAAAAAAAAGTTATCTCTGTTTTTTAACTGATGTCAGAATGGCAAAATAGCTTTACAAGGGTAAATGGGGTAGAACCTTTTGCAAGTGTGTGTGCGCATGTGTGTGTGTGTGTGTGTGTGTGTGTGTGTGTGTGTGTGTGTGTGTGTGTGTGTGTGCGCGCGCACGCGCGTGTCTGTGTTTGTGTGTGTGTGTGTGTGTGTGTGTTTGTGTGTATCAGGTGAAACAGCTTTACAAGGGGAAACACTAGAAAAACCTTTTGTGTATATGTGTGTGTGTGCACATGTGCGTGTGTGTGTACTTTTCTTAACTAAAAAACCACCACAAACTCAGACATCCACTTCTAAAATGCCACTGAGAATTGCCAGTCATTATAGTTTTATCATTTCATCACTCAGAAAATACTTATTGCCACTTATTACATCCAAGGACATTGTCTCCTTAAGTGACTTGGTTAGACTCACAAATTAGAAGGAAGTTTGTTAAGAACTTAAAACTTTAATCCTCCACACCGACTGCCAAAATTTCATTAACATATTTTTTTCTGATAAATCCCCGATACTTACAGTCAGTAATGCCAGTCATTAAAGTTTCATAGTTTTTCTTGTTCAGAAAATGCATATTCATGCAACACTTATTGTTCTGTTAGCATTTTAAGTGATTTGGGTTGTTTGGTACTTAATAACAAAGTACTTCCTATAGTCTATGGTCCAGGATTGGAATACTTTCACCTCCATTTGCCAATCATGTGACTTTACTCAAGTGACAGTGTTCTTAAGTCACCACTGAAAAGGGACATTTTGTGCAGTGCATTTACCTGCTTAACAAATACATAAAATAATATTTAAAGTTTGTCCTTTTTCATCCCACATTATTGTTGCATTTGTCTAGAATTCCTGAAAAATTGAGAGATTTTTTTGTTTAGTTCCTTGTAAATTTTGTGGCTTTGTTTGTTGTGGATTGCAGTCACTAAATAATAATAGGCATGTAAGCTTAAGACTTTGTATCTTGCAGAAAATGGCTAGTAATGCAAAGCCTGTTACTCCAGCAACTTTGTATTTATACAAGGAAAATATTTAAAATCTGTTCCTGATGTTTTGTCTTTATTATTGAGTAGTGTGGTAGTGAGTGTATCACAACATCACTGTACTGCCACAATACTATAGCTGTCTCTGTTGCACTTCTTAAATTCATTTTGTGCTGGATTTGTTCCGAATCTAGTGCTCTGTAGTCTGATTAGAGTATAACTAAGCTTCATATGGTTGTAATATTCACATTATGGTATTAACGGACATTGGTCCTTACCTCATGAATGTTAACAAATTGTGATTCATGTTAATGCGTACACATTAAGGTGCTGCTTAACTAATGTATACCTTAAGCCATTAGCCAGCTGCAGACCTTAACAGTGTTAAAGTAACTTTGGAGCTAACTGTGAACAGATTAGCTAATTAGAGTTGGTTTTGGTATCTGATAAAGTGTTTTGTGATTACATATTGTAACATGTTACAACATTTCACACTCAGACAACTGTTTTTAGAATAATCTAGTTTGGTAGAGGCACTGCTCATCTGCACTTATTTCCTCTTCTTTATTGCTGTTTTAACCTCCAGTCTCATACTCCTATCTTCTTTCCCTTCCAGTTCCATATACCTTAAATTAAATGTGGTGCGTCAATCCCTTGAAGTGAAAGCCCAAGATCCCTGCTAGTGTCCAGGAACCATTTGAAGCACTAACTAAACAATCAACAGCCAGAAAAGACTCTGCTCGCAGCAGAGTATGTACTTCAAAGCTTGGTTTAATGTTTAAACACTGCTTATATTTACTTTAATTGTAATTCCTAGTAACAGACCAGTGTCTCACACACCAAGAGGACCGCTACCAACTATCCCCCCCATACGCACAGACAGATAGCACACTTTTCTCTTTCCACCTATCATATCCAATAAATCACAACTGAATATATAACAATTACTGTAAGTCATTGATTGACCTCTCTAGTGACCTTCTCCTGATCTCCCTCCAGCTTTAGATTGTTTTTCATTTCCTACCTGGTCATTCTTCTTGAGGTTCAACCTGCTCCATTCGCCCTCGCTGAGCTTGGGCTCACTCCGCTCCCCTACCCTGCCCCATTTCCCACCCAATCCCACTACTCGTAGATTTACCCTAACCCAAGAGATCATCTGACCATCTACCACACTCAACAACCAACCAATCAAACCCAACCACACCCATAGCCCACCCATAAGATTTTTTTGACCATCCCCTCTTTCGACAACCAATCTACTTCATCATCATGTCTCATGCCTACCACCCTTCTGTACTACTACTATTTTTCTCATATATAGCCCTTCATTTAATCTGCTCCAGTACCTCCTATCGCTATTCACTCTCCCATCTCAACTACCACAAATCCACCACCTTACCCCTTAAAACATCCAACCCCCGCAAACACTTAGATACACCCCTAATCAGCCATAGACCATCCCTCCCCCTAACCACCCTAACAATAGACCACATCCCACAAACTAAAAAAGAACCTAGCTATAACTATCACTGTCTACTAGTTTCCTATCTCAAAACTATTTCCAATATAGCAGCGCAATTATTACTAGGAGGTGACATCCACCCCAATCTACTCCCACTAACACATATAACAGCCACCTTCCACTTAAGCGCAAATCCACTGACCTACTAATACTAAACCTGAACATCCGTAGTATCATGAACAAAATAGAAGAACTGCACTCATCTATTTCTATATACAACCTTGACATAATACTTATAAGAGAGACTTGGCTTAAACCCCATGTCAAAGACAACTCTATAACCCCATCTGGTTATAACATTCTAAGGTCAGATAGACCACTGGAAAGAGGTGGAGGTATTGCCCTATTGTACAAATCTAACTTAAAGATCCAACTCTTACAAAAAAGCCCACAAACTGCAATAACGCTGAGACTATACTTGCCACACTCCTCCTAAACTGACACAAACATCTAAACTTGCTAAGTATATATATCCCACCAGGTTGACAACATAAACACCCTAGAATCAATACTCCACTGGGCTTCCCACTCCCTCCCTCACAAAACCATAGTGCTAAGCAATGTTAACATAGACAGGAACTCTACCCACTCCCCAACACCAACCAACCACATTAACCTATACAACTTTACTCAGCTCACCCAAACCCCCGCCCATAAAGATAAAGCCACCAAAAGAGAATCCATATTAGATTGGATCCTCACTAACCAAGCCAACACTGCCCACCAATGTGGTACACTACCCAATTCTCTCAATGACCATAACCCAACCTTTCTCCTTTGATTCAAACTTAAATGTAACAACGCACCCTCCCTACTACAAACCTGTTCCTGCAAAAACTTCCCCTCAGACTTATTTACAGAAACATTAAAATCCTGCAACTGGTCTCTTACCAAAACCTTCCCATTGGACACAACAGTTGAATACTTTAATTCCACATTCCTAACAATTCTAAACCAATTAGTCCCAATAAAAACAATTAGAGCACATAGTACTTCTGCTCCCTAGTTACTTAAAACCACAAAGGCCTTACTAAAACAAAGAGACAAAGCATGGAAATCCTGGCAACAACTTAAAACACCCACAACTAGAGAAATAAGGCAAAAAGGCAGGTTAGGTTAGACAAACAAAATCACTATCTAACCCTACAAAATAAATATAGTAACAACCCACAGGAATTCTGGGCTGCAGTGAACAACATCCTCCAACCTGGAAAACCCACCACACCACCACCAAACATAGAAGGCACCACCCTTGACATAGCATCCAGCTTCAACAACTATTTTACCTCCTCCATACTAAAACTCATAAATGAGACAAACCCCACCAGCCCTCCACCAACCATCAAAATCAAATCAAGTGCCACCCCTTCTCACTCAAACCAGTATCTGCATCAACCATACAAAAAGTCCTAGCCAAACTCAAACCAACTACCCTCACTGTTGACAACCTCCCAGCCAAATTCCTCCAGCTTGCATCTATGGCCATAGCCTATTCAATCTCTATACTAATAAATAGATTTCTCAATGAACAGTACATTCCATCCTTATGGAAAACCTCATGTATCATCACCCCTTCACAAAGGCGGCCCCACCACTGACCTATCCAACTACCGCTCCATTGCAATCCTTTCACCCCTATCAAAAATCTTAGAAAGATGTATCCATCGACAACTCCTCTCCCATCTACTCTTCAACAACCTACTCTCCCAAATTCAACATGGATTTCAACCTGGCCATAGCACCATTAACTTCACCAACACCATAAACACATATAGAAACCAAGGGAAACTTGTCTCTGCCACCTACCTAGATCTATGAAAAGCATTCAACACTGTCTCCCACAATAAACTACTATCCTCCATCTCTGGACTCAACCTTGATAATGCTACATTACAATGGTTTAATAGCTATCTAGGCAATCAGTCTTAATCTGTCAAATGGCACAACTCCCTATCCCCCTCACTCCCAATCAAATGTGGTGTACCTCAAGGTTCCATACTTGGCCCCCTTCTATTCAATGTCTTTACAAACCAACTCCACTTAGCAACCACAAAAGACAACATTATCCATATGCGGATGACACAGCCCTTATCTGCGCTGCACCCAACATCCAACTGCTACAAACCCGAGCCCAAGAATCCTTCTAAGAAATAGAAAACTGGTTAAACAATTTGCATCTAATACTAAACCTCCAAAAAACACAACTAATGCTATTCAACCCAACAAAGACTATCGACCCCACCTTCCCCATTCTCTTGGCCAAGAAAACCCTCATAACCCCTGTCTCTAAGGTCAAACTGCTAGGACTTACAAGTGATCACCAACTTAAATACAATAAACACATATCCCTAACCATCATCAAAGTCCACAAAAAGCTAGGCTGCCTCTATCGTAGCAACAAGTTTCTAACCTCTGAATCCAGAACTGCCATAGCCAGAACTCATCTCCTATCAACCCTATTCTATGCATCCCCAGTATTAACAAATCTAAATAAAACTGACCTTAACAAACTTTCAACATGTTACAACAAAATAGCTAGGTTTGCAAACAGCGCAAAATCACAGTCTCACCACTGCCAATCTCTGCATAAATTACAGTGGTTGGAATTTCCTAACTTACTTCACTACCACCAGCTCAACTTAGCCCATCAAATACTGTATCACTCTGACAATACCCCTGCCCTAACAGGTCTACTAAACTTCCATAATACCAGTAGGAATCTATGATCCAGTAACAAAGTCCTAGTAGAAGTCATTCCATGTAAAAACAGTTCAGGGAAATCTCTATTCCCTTACAAAGTTCAAAAATATGGAACACCCTACCCACACCTCAGGCTACAAAAACACTCTACCAAATTCAAAAAACTCCTTAAAACACACCTTTATAAAAAACATCTATGTAACTGCAATGACCCTGCCTGAACCCACCTCTTCTAGCCTATAGAACATATCTCCACCATCTTATACTCTACCCCATGCAGATCAAACACAGTGTAAATATCTATTATATTTTATTTCTATGAAGTTAATTTTTATATATACTGTACATATGTTCATCTATAAATGTTTTTGAGATCAATTTTCTCCTAAACAACTTGTCAAACGTTTAAACTATTGTTAATTTTTTTAAAACTATTGATAAACATTGTTAAACTTTGCTAACTGTATTTTACTAAATTAGTTTGCAACCTTGTGGAGCTTTTCTCTCCAGGAATCCACTGAAAAAGGACACCTGGTGTCCAGTCGTACAATCCTGGTAAACAAATGTTAAATAAATAAATAAATAAAAATTTCTGATTCTTGAGCTAAGATGTTGAGAGAGCAGAGGGGAGTTGTACTGTATGGTTCTGCTATCAGCGAGCTGAGATACATTTCTGGGCCATTATTTATTAATTTAATCATTCACTTGATCTCAAGCAGACATCTGAGGTGTACAGGTATACAAGTGGCAGTAACTGGTGTGTGTGTCAGCAATGCCAGTCATTAGGTCACATATTCCTTACTGTCAAGAAAATGCATGCATAAGCAGCACCTGTTGTTCTGTTAGCTTGTAGCACTTGAGGCTTTGAGTTGGTATTAAACTGCTTTCTGTAATCAAAAGTACAATCTTTGAAAAGTACAAGGTGTGTGTGTGTGTGTGTGTGTGTGTGTGTGTGTGTGTGTGTGTGTGTGTGTGTGTGTGTGTGTGTGTGTGCGTGTGTATGTGAGAGTGCCCTGGACTTTTAAAACTTACTCTAACTCCATTTATGTAATGTTTGAAGAGTTGGGTGTGTGGTAAAACACAATATATTACAACTGCTGTATAACTTTTTTGCCTTATAGATAGGTATAGTTTGTGTCTTTCGGCTTTTCCTGGTTAGGGGTCGCCACAGTGGAACTCCAGTCCGCTAATGGTTGGCAGTAGAGTTTTACGTACTGGCTTGCCAGGCCTAACGCACAACCTTCAATGAAGGAATGCCCGTTCATGCATGTCGCCACACAGAAGATGATCTAACTGAGAATTGAATGGGCAACGTCTAACTGTGAGGCGACAATGCTACAGCAGCACCACCACCGCAGTACCTTATAAATAGGTATAGTATAAAAGAAAAATGTTATGCTGTAATCAAGTGACTGTTCTAGCAAACAAAATGAGGCTGGGTATCATAGAACTTTTTCTAAGCATAAAGTCCACAGTTTAACTATGCTGTGAGTTTCCTTCTTGGCTATTGTTAGCAATGTGTCACATTGTACCCATCTGTTCCACATTATGTGAGAAAGTGTAATATTCAACATTTTGAAGATGAAAAGTTGACAATGGCTGTATTTTCTTTAATTCTACCTCTTGTTGGTGTTATAGACAGTGATGTTATGGTATTCATGATGTTGCTAGCCTGCTCTTACTTGTTTTGCTGATGCTGACTGGAGTTTGTGTGTGTGTGTGTGTGTGTGTGTGTGTGTGTGTGTGTGTGTGTGTGTGAGAGTGTGTGTGTGTTTTGATTGTGGGGTAGATTATTTCTTAGCTTGCCCATCTGGGACCTTGGACTTTTGCAGCTTGAGTTGTTTCTTTCCATTCTCTAATAGTTAAGGAACTGGCTATGGGGTAAAACACACTTGTCCAGCTTTTATAACTGTTGGATGACTTTTTTGCCTTATAACGTAAAAGGAAAATACATGTTTGCATTGCAGTCAAGTGACTACTCTGGCAAGCAAACTGAAACTGGGCCTCAATAAGTTTTTATATGTATAAAGTACACATTTTAACAATTTGCTGAGCTTTCTTCCTAGTAAATGTTCCATGTATTGCCCATTTTTTCATCATTTTGAGAGGTTGTGTAGTGTTCCGTATTTTGAAGATAGAAACTTAACTATGTTTTCAATTTCTTTAATTCACTTTATTGACAGTGGTGGTGTGGATGGTAGGTAATAATGTCAAGCCACACTAAACTGAATAAATCTGAGCAGATGATTTTAAAAATCACTTCCATTTGTAATTCTTTCAACCATTAAAACAACATATGGATATATGTTCTAATGTTGAGAATTGTCCACAGACAGTTATAATGGTCAGAAAATCATGCATGCATTATTTAAAATCTGCTCCCCAAAAAACTTGTGGTGGGTTATTGCGAGCAGACCTTCCCTTTTTGTACTACCCCAAGACATTCAAGAGTAAATTATTCTCTTTGGTGTTAGTACTTTAGAAAGGCGAAGAGTACTAGGTGGTACATGTTGTTGCATTTGCTTGATACAGTGTTGTCTTTCTCAATGCTGGGTTTTCTTTCGAGTATTAGAAAACTGTTGCATCATGTGACTGTATATGGTTGTCATTGTATTTTAGATCTTCCATGATATATTTGTATTTTGAACTATTTTAATGCAACAAAATCATTAAGTGCTTCTTATTTTTAATGGGACCTGCCATGTTAATGTGTTCTTGGATGTCTTATTCCCAGAATCATTTTCAAGCCTTGTTTATATGAGTTATACTATATATTTTACTTGTTTACTGGTTGTTTTGAGCCACTGATTCCAGAGACTTCAGAGTGAATTTTGTGCCATCCATCACCGGATAAATAATTTGCATTCCTAAATTGCACTGTTTCAAGTAGTATATATATATATATATATATATATATATATATATATATATATATATATATATATATATATATACTGCTGTTATTTATGTGCATTATTTGCTAAGCATTTGTACTCTAAATCATTTTAGAGTGTTGTGTTTTGCTACTGCATTTAAAACTGTATTTTTCTACACTCCTGCCTTCTTGCTGTGTCTGTTGTTTGAAATACTGTTGAATTTGATAATTTTCTGCACCTTAGTCATTTTGGTTATTTCTTGAATTTGAGGTCCATTTTGTGATTTAGGAGCCTGGAAGGGTTACTGCTGCTCTTTGGTGGCAGTGGATGGGAGGCTGGCTAAATTTTTTTTTGTAAATAACTTAAAAAAACACTAGATTGTGTTAGTTGTGATTGGCCATGGGCCATTTTACTTGTTAAATGGTTGTTTTGAGGCTTATAAAGGCACAGTGTTTGCTCAAAGCTTGGATTCACTCCATAGGTTTTAGCAGAGCCCTGTATAGCTACAGGCACCTACAACTGATATTTTCTCAATAAAACAACCCTTCAGACATCCCTTTTACTCGTCTGTACAAAGAACAGCTACTTTGTGCAGGGACAAGCACTGCCCCACGTGTTTTGCAGTAGATACTTCCTTTACTACTCTATACTCTTGAAACAACCTACTGATTACTTAAAGAGGGCCAGTAACCATGCACATGAACTTTTCTGCTACCTCTACACTTAGCTTGGTTAATATGGGTGTCCTGAGGCAATATAGTAATTGTCTTATGTTTGATAACCAGTTTATTCTTAAACAAATTTAGAAGGTATGTGAGAGATGTGTTTAGACAATGTCACTGGAAGCAAAGCGCTCACATACAAGCCCTTGTAATACCAACCAGGTTGTCAGAAATGCACAACCTACATCCACCACACACAGTATGGATCAGACACACAGACCCAGATATGCTGAGACACTTAAAAGTTATTTACTTAAATCTCAAAGGCCTGCCAGACATTGGACCTACAACAAATATCCTCAGCAACCCCAAAATCACTCTAACAAAACAACATCCACCACAACACATAAAGCCACACCTTACAAAGCCTCATATTCAAAGCCAATAAGGGAAGCTTCAACACAACCCAATATTTAAGTCACAGGAGATTCCATTGTGAGACACACATATATCCCACTCGCCAGGCTGAATAAGGAGACTGTCATGTTCAGTTGTCTATCAGCGGTCAAGATCTGCAAGGTCATGCATGCACTCAGATTACTGAACCAGGATAACTCAGTCATGGTCCATGTGGGTGTAAATGACCTGCAATGTACTTCCCTGAGCTATATGAAAACAGACATTATGGAGCTTTCAGACTATGTGCCCCAGGCTGGTATGGGCCTAGTTTTGAGTAGCATTCTACCTTCACCAAGGATGATAGCACAGTATGAACAGAAGATGTTTGACTTTAATAATTGGTTTGGCTTCTGGTGTCATTCCAAGGGGATTTAATATTTGTCAGCATGGGGGGTATGCTCAACAAACCGCATTGCTTTGCCAAGGATGGAATGTATCTGTTCCCGCTAGGCTTTCAAATATTGGCTAAAGCACTGCCTTCCACCATATGTGCATTTTTTTAGGCAATGCCAAAATGAAAAACCTATAGACATAGCAAAACCAACCCAGAGTTTTACTGCTCAATGTCAGGAACCTAAACAAGAAACTCCAGGCCCTCCAATTTTTCCTTACCTTGGAGAATGCAAACATCTGTGCAGTTAATGTTACATGGTTTAAAGCCATGGAGAGCTCCCCAGCAGTGCAGAGCTACAATGTCTTTGACACATTTAGGCCAGTTACTGCATAGGCAGGGACTAAAGGTAGAGGTGTCTTAATCTATATCAATAGCAAACTAAGTTCAAGTATGATCAAACAGGTAAATGTGCATGAGTTTCTCCACATACAAATTGCCATAGACAAAGTCACATACCATATCCTTGCTAGCTATAGGTTACCTTCTATGACCCAGGAAATCCATTGATCATACTTAAACTTACTAGGGACACTTACTTAAACTTACTAGGGACACTTACCATTCAATCCAATACCATATTTTCAGCAACTTTAACAATCACACTATAAACTGGAAATCATACATATCCCCAAACTTGTAGGCCAAGAGATTCATGGACTTTGTAAACACAAACACCCTGGACCAGATAGGAACCCACTAGGGGCACTAACTGGACTTGGTAATCACAAACGATGGAAAAAGCTGCACCCTCCTCCTAGTGTAATGTCCTCTCTGATAAGGTTGGGCCATAAAGCAGTCTCCTTTGAAATAAAAAAATCAAACCCAGATCCCCAACTAATTCTGTAACATTTAGGAACTATTCTTAGGAAAATTGTATTATTATGTGATAACCTGGCATCCATTCAATCTCCCCCAAGCCCTGTCAACACAGCTGCCTATGTAGAATTATTCACAGAAACCCTCTACAATTATGTTAATAGTTGCATAGAGACAGCTGTGCCTATAAAAACTAACTTAAAAAAACAAACCACCTTTGTGGAATCTAAACATCAATAGGCTGTACAACAAAAGGAAGCAAGGCATACTAGAAATTATGAAATGCTACTCCCAGCAGGATAAAAACTCTCTCATTAATCTAAACAAACAATTCAGAGTGAAAATCAAGTCTACCAAAGACAAATTTGAGGTAAAAATAGTCTCTCAGTCCAAGGACAACCATAAGGATTTCTTTAGCTATGTCCACAACCTCAAACATAGTACACAACAGTCTGCAGAATGAATTATCAATGAAGCTACCTACACATACCTGGAAGATACAGTAAATCCACCAGCCTACAAATTCAGCTCCAATGTTACCCCCTCTCTCTCCCATCCAGTAACCACCTAGGAAATATCATCAAACATAATCCCTGCAGCTATCAATAGGGAGCAGGTCCTAAAAATACTCTCCAAGGCCAAGAACACCACATTGATGCCTCCTAATTAGCATGAACCACTACCTATCAGGACCACTGGAGTCACTATTTAACCAAACCTTCCAGACAGGCTTTGAGCAGCATGAATGTTGAACTTCAGTGGTCATCCCTCTGCACAAAGGGGGTTAATCAACAGTCCCTGATAACTACAGACTCATAAGTTTTACTGGTCTCGTGTGAAAGATCATGGAAAGAATTATCATGGAAATGAATAAGAATGATATAGGAAGCCTTCAGACACTGGACCCAACCCAGTTTGGTTTCCTCAAGGGCAGATCATGCCTACTCAACCCAGTGGACTTATTCAAGAAGACCACCAAGGCAATGGATGAGGGAAAATGGTGCATACTGCCTACCTTGACTTGGCTAAGGCATTTGATACAATACCCCATTTGGATATTGTAAACAAACTCATGTAATTGGCGTAAATTCCTATCTCATCAGGTGGTTGGCCAACTGACTCACTGATAGGACCCACAAGATCAAAATAAGTGCCACTACCTCCGATAGCAGACTTGTCACTAGTGGTGTCCCCCAGGGATCTGTACTGGGACCCCTATTGTTTGGCATCTACTTCTCAGAGGTCCAGGAAAGACAAAAGGCCTGTGGCTGACCAAGTTTGCAGATGACAGTAAGTTGGGTGCTGTCATTGGCTCCCCAAATGATGTTAACATATTTCAAGAGGGTCTCACAGCAACAAATGACTGGTGCCAAAGTCATGGCCTTAAATTAAATGCAAAAAAATGTATTATCATATCATTCGGCAAAAACACAGCCCCCACTGATTACCACATTAGTGGCAACCCCCTAAGCACACAACCTGTGCTGAGAGACCTGGGTATACAAGTTCACAAAAATCTCACATTTGACCATCATGTAGCGGCAGTGGTCAAAAAAGCCTTTTACTTGGTTCATCTCATAAGTAAAGGTATTGCATCCAGGAAAAAGGAGGTTATTACCTCTCTGTAACCCTCCCTCATTAGACCAATAATTGAGTACAATGCCCTGTTTGGTATGTATCTCTCCAGACACCTGCACCAACTGGAAAGGCCAGAGAAATACCTCACTAAGAGTCTATGGCCTCCAACACCTGTCCTATGTGAACAGGCTCAAATCACTATCACTCTACTCTGTATCATACAAATTGCTCAGAGGTGATCTGTGTCTTGCCTACAAGGCAATCTCTGACCTTGCTCGACTAGAGATGCTCCATATCTATAAGTCTAACACTTCACGTAGTACCCAATAAAAAGGCTTAAATCTAATATGTGACATTAACAAAACCTGCTGGAGAGACAGGTTTGTCTCCCAGAGGCTGCCCCATCTCTGGAACAGACTCTCCATAAACATCAAACAAAGTACGTCGCTGACCCTCTTCAAGCACAACCTTGATGAGTGGATGGGCAACCACAAATTTGTCCCAGGGGTTCCACCTGTGCCCTCATTGACAGGGGTGACAGGTGCTGATTGAGTTTTCTTTTTGGGATAAACTCTTGGCTGGGCTTGTAAGGGCCCCAGAGCCATTAGCCTAAGTATCTCCTATGATCCTATGATTAGGTATAAACCCCTGTGTTAAATACTGGATAGACAGCACACTCTCAGATAGGAGTCAGGAAGTTAGACTAGTGAAATCCACCTTCACAAAGAGGCTGGTTATGTGAGGAGACCCCAGAGCTCTGTGCTGGGTACATTCCTTTTTGGGAATTTACTTCTCAGAAGTTAAAGCCAACATCAAAGGCCTCTAGCTGACCAAGTTTGCAGATGATTGTAAACTAAAAGCTATCAAAAAAACTCACAAGACACTAATATCTTCCAGGAAGGGCTAACACAGACAAATGATTGGTGCTAGAGCCATGGTTTATAAGTCAGTGCCAAGAAATGCATAATAGTGCCCTTTGTGAAGTTGGCTACCCAGGAAACTACCTCATTGATAGTACACCCCTAAGAGTAGACCCAGTAGTGAGGGATTTGATGACATGTGTAGATAGTAACCTGTCTTTCAACTAACATATGTTTAAAGTAATAAGGAACCATTTTATGTTGCTGAACTTAGGACACTGCTGCTGCTCAATGAAGCTTTTAATAAAAAACTTAAAAACAAGTTGGCAGGATAATCCAAGGTAATCAAAATGCAGAACAAGTAAAAAAGG